>NW_027122890.1:0-37905 GCF_001865355.1 Cryptosporidium andersoni
AGATATTGGTTTTAAGAAACTATCATCTTCAATTCTATAAATAGTATCATTATTTTCCCTATTTGAATTCATTTTCACCCTATTACTATATTTTGATATTTATCAAATCATTCGAAATATTTTATGAATAATTTATTATACCATTTAAGTTTATCAATTAATTATAACTTAAAAATAATAAGTGATCAATTCCTCTATATCCAATAATTAATGAAATTTACTATTTCATCCCCACTTTATATTACATGAAATATAGATAAAATGAGGACGTATATAACTCGTCTAATTATTTATATGTCTTAATGAGTATATTCAATATCGCAAATTCGTTTGTTATTTACTCAACATATCCTTTTTTTCAGAAAGTTAAATTTAATATTTTTACAGAATTTATTTGTAACATGTTTTATATATTACCTTTAATTTAAGGAAGTAGGTTCTCTGTATTATTTTTGGGGAAAAAATAAAATTTCATAATTAAAAATAATAAAATATATATTTATTGAAAGAGACACGTAGTCTTACAATATTAATACGATACACATGTGTCTCGTAACTTGCAACTAAAAGTATCAGATGTAATTTTTTAGATCCATTATTATCTAATAGAATTATTTACATAATTTAAACTGAACTAAGTTTATATTATTTTACTACTCCATATATTATTATATATGTATTAAATATTAAGTTTTTTTTAAAAAATGAACATTACAAATATTCAAAAATATTATCAATTTAAAGATATAACTAATTAGTTAAATTCAAATAATTTAATATATCCACAAAATATTTTTGAATAATTTTGTAAATAAGAAAAAAAAATATATAATGAAAATGAATTTATAGAGTAAATAATAATATTTATTTACAAAATTGATACTGTTACATTTTTTTTAAAATAAGTTTCTAAAAATAAAAAATTTATATTGTTTTGATAAAGAATAATAATAAATTTTGAAATCGAAGATTTTATACATCCAAAGTGAATACCTAGTTTATTTTACTATTTAGAACATTTTTGGAATAGATAAGTATTTAAGTGAACATGATTATGGTTATTATTTAAATAATAATATATTCTAATTCTACAACAAATTAATTCTAAAAAAATTATATTATTTTTACTATATAATATACATACTTAAAAGAGGTACATTAGGTCATTTTAATACTTTTTTAAGTCATTTAAATTTATATATATTATTGTTTAGATAGAAAATTAAATCTAATTGTTTATAAATTTGGATTAATTAATTATTAATTCATATTACAATACATTTAGATCAATTTTGTAAAATATTTATTAAATATAAATCATATTTATAATAAGTTATTTATTTGTAAGTAAAGAAATTTTATATTTAGATGAATTATGAATTAATATAATTAGTGAATTAATAAAATTTTATACAAATTATAATTCTAATATAATGAAAATTACAATTATTAGGATTAAATACTTATGTAAACTTGATATTATAGTGAAATATTTTTTAGATATTAAAGATAAGAATTTAAGATTTACAGATAAATATGAATCAAGTATATTAATAATCAAATAATATTATCAATTATATTTTCAGTAACTTAACAAATATGTTTAAATGAATATGAGATATATTTATTATATATTTAAATAAAAAATAGTTTTATTTAAATAATTAAATTCAATAGAATGATTTAATGAATTAACTATTAGTTGTATATAAAGTAAATTTGAATTTTTATATTTTTCAATAATTGTTTCATTATCAAATGAAGTTAAGGATTATTTTATTTTAATTAATAATAAGATATTTTATATTATTAATTTTTTTTAAATAATTAAAGCTAATTATTGATTAAAAGAAATAAGGGGTAATTATAATAAGAGATTTTGTATTTATCAGAACCAAATAATGTTCATTATTTTAAGCCAACCCAATTTTGATACTTTGAAATATAATCAAATATTTAATAATGAAGTCATATTAAATAATACAAATGATAATGAAGGAATTCATGAAGAACAATATGAAATAATTTTAAAAGAGAAATATTTTGGAACTGAATATAATTTACAAGTGATACCTAAATGTTTTATTAATAAATTACATCATATTAATTCATCTGTAATATTAGATGGGATGGATAACAAATTACCATCTTATAATAAATATATACCAACAGATTTTACTACATATTATCCAATAATAAAACCACAAATATCCCATTGACTATTTAATTCACTTCTAAGATTTATCAAATATAATCAAATTGGTATACTTAATATTCAACATGAATATAAATATTTTATTGTAATAAATAAAATACCAAATATATTAAAATCTAATATATTTATATTCCAGTTAATAATATTTCCCGAAAAGTTTAATATTAGATTAATATTTCCTAATATTAATAATATTAAAGGTATAATTTCAGATGAAATTTTAGGTAAATTTATAATCTATTAAAGTAAAATTGTAATTCTAACTCAATTACTTGTTCACTATAACAAAAAGTTCCTTTAAATCTAATATTAATTCTTACTTGAGGGTCTTGAGTTATAATTAAAATTAGTTATTTTATATGTACTTAATATTATACAAGTTTACTCATTGAAATAATTTTGATAAATTAACATTTTAATAAATCATATGATTGTTTAATCTAATTAATAAATAATCAAATATTGTATTTTAAATTAATATAAATTATCTTTAATATTTACTTTTAAAATATTAAATAAAATATTACAAGAGATAAATTATTAGATGAATTAATAAATATGAAAATTAAGATATATTTCAGTAAAAGTTACTTTTAAATATAAATTAGAAGTTATCATTATAAGTAATTATACTCTAAGATATTTTATATCTATAATTAGAGAATTTTTAAGGATAATTGGATATATAAATGATTCAAATCAAATTCTAGATATGAATATTATATCCAATAATAATTTCTTAGTCAATAAACAAAAAATTCAGATAAATTATCCAATAGTATATTATAGAATATAAATTATCAGATCAAAGAAAAAATAAACATAAATATAATCATAAATAAATATGTAAATATATATATTAGAAATTAATTATTAAATTATAGTCATTTATGTTAATATAAATATGGAAAATATACCAATTTTAATTAATTTATGAAATGATGAAACATATTTTATAAATAGATATGAAATGTTTAATATATATTAAATAACAAAAAAAAAATACAGAAATTCTTATTATCTTAATAAATTGATTCACTTAGAAGATCTAAATAATATTTTAACACTAATATTATCTACTCTGATAAAAAGAAATAATTCATCATTATAATATTTCATTTAATAATTTTTTTTTAAATCATTTATGTAAAAAAAACAAAACAAAACAAAACGAAAATTGAAATTTAATTTTTTCTTGTCTTATTAAATTCGAAAATATAATTTCGTCTATTTATTATCAAATAGTCTCAATATGACAAAATATATCCTAGAAAAAAATTCTAATTTATATTGAAGATAATTTTAATATAAATAATATTAATATGAAATCTTTTGAACTTACAAAAATATTAATTATATCTAAATTAAAAATATCTTTGAAATCTCTCTAAGATATTGAATCATATATATTTATGAGAAATTTTGATCAAGAGTCAATTTTAAATAAAGAAAAAGATCCAATAGATTATTTACAAGATTTAAAATATGAAAAATTTATTGATTGGTTTAATATAAATTTTTTTTAAATTATACGAAATTAATGATACTCCAATAACAAAATATTATTAGGAAAAAATATCTATTGATGAAATTGAGTATATTCAAATAGTTTCATAAATAATAATATAAAAAAAATTAAACTAAAATATATTAAAATATTTTAATTTACAAAATAAATTGTATTGAATAATTTTACTTATAAATGATTTATTTTACTATTATATTCTAATTCAGTATTAATATTCCTAATAAAAATTACAATTCCAATTTTATATAATAGACCTTTAACTAATAATATATTCATTATAAAAATCTTAATCTTAATTTAGATGCTAATTTCATAATAATAAATTATCAAATAATGAAAAGGAATACATAAATTTGAATAAAAATAATGTATAATATTAATAAACCTAGAAAGATACTCTGAAATACATACATAAATAACTTATTTAAAAAAATATTTATTCTTAAATATCTCCACTTTTATGAACATATTGCTAATAAATAACTTGCATTTTTTTTTCTATTAATATAATAGAAATAATGAATTTGTGATAATAGTTATATACTAAATAATCTTCATAAAAAAAAAGTATTTGTTTTTAAAATATTAATACTAATACTAAATTAATATTTCTAAAATTAATAAACTTAAAATTTAACACCTTATTTAACTTCTAAAAAGCTTAATTATATTGAATAAATGAAAAAAAAAGTAATTAATAAATAATAGATTATTAATACCTTGAAATATTTGAGAATGTAATAAAAATGTTTTAATGTATTATATATTATAAAATTTTTATATATTAATACTTAAAATAAAATTTAAATATTATCCTTTTTTAAAATGAATAAATATTATAATTAGACTTAAGGTTTAATTCTTAATATCAAATATACTTGTGATACTAAAAGTATTAATATTAATTTCATTTAATAAATTTATTAATTAAATTCTAATTTAATTTTTTCTTTTTAGTTTTAAAATTAATATTTCACATTATTTTTCATACACAATTACTAAAAAAATTTAAAATAAAACAGCAATTAAGTGAAATCACTAAAAAGATTAAACCTATCAAGGTAAACTTTTTTCTAAAAAAGTACTATTTTGACATTATGTAAATTATGAGTGAATAGTGGTACTATTATTATATTAATACTGATCCTAATAAATGAACTTGTAGGTTTCAGATATAAAAAATTCCACGAAATTGTATTCTGAAAATTAATACTAATTATTTTTTCTCTTGTATTCTAATTATTTGTAATCTTCCAATAATGATTATCTTTATTATAAACCTTTTGGTACTATAATAATTCAACTTAATAATAATTAAGAAAATATAACACTTTTTATAACTACTCTGATTATAAATATATTGTTGAAAATAATATATCCAAATATTTTAATTTATATTCAGATGAAATTTAAATTATTATACTTTAATAAAGTTCATAAATCTCCATATTTTAGTTGTGACTCAATATCTGGTCTATGTATTTGATTCATATGTGCAACAGTAAGAGTTCCCATTTTATTTTCTTTCCTGAAGAACAAATCTATTCTCTACTTTTTAATAAATAAACTGAACAACTTAAAAATACACTAATTGTCGAATAATATTTGTCCATTAACTCTTGTTTGTCACTATATTTCACAAGTTGTTTTTTATTTCCTTTGAATAGTTTTTTCTTTTTTCTCTCCAAAATTTGGTCTACCAATTCTTCTATTTTCATTTGAATCTCAACCAATTTAATATCTAAATATTTCAAATTAATTTCACTCCTTAAGCAACTTTCAGGTTTAACTACTCCACAATATTCTAAAATATCACTTAATATTAACTGTTCACTGAATTCTGTCAAACAATATTTTATCATACCCATAATTTCACCTAAATACCTGTTCTTTGATTTAATTTCTTTATTCATTTCTCTTTGTCTATATTTTACCTTAAATACACGCCTTGTTATTTTCGCTTTATGTAACATTTTAGAAAATTTCCTAGTTATTTTAAGTATTTCCAAAACTGTTTGAATATATATATCCCATAAACTTTGTAGATTTGTTTGATTACATTCCATTATTATATTTTTTGGTTGCAATATTGTATGTGTCACTTTTCTTAATCCTAGTTTATTTTTATTTTCAATACTAGGTTTAGTACTACTTATTAGATTACTACTACCACTAGTATTTGGAGTTTCATCCATTTCACTCCTAAAGATAGTAGGATATATAGTTCTCTTTTTAGGTTTTTTTGATTTAATTTTCGCATTATTGGATTTACTTAGATAATTTGTTTCTGGGACTTTCATAGTTGTATGCAAGTAGAGAGTATACATATCACAATATTATCTTTGATTTCTTAAAATCAATTCAGTAAAATTACTAACTTTTATTTGACATTTAACTTTTTGGGTAATTATTGAAATTATAGTTAAGTATAAAATGTATATATGTATTCTCATCTTCCTATAAATAATTTATTTTACAAAAAAAAGATATTTTAATTAAATGTGATTCACTTTGTTCACACAAATTATATAACTTATTGGGTGTAATTTATAAACTAATGTGATTGTTTAAAAAAGTAATACATAATATTCACTATAATTAGACTGACAAGAATCATTGATAATTTTTTTTTATTGTCTAAATATAGTCTGTTTTAATATAATTGATCTTAAAATTCCAAAACTTTTATTTCAATAAATAATTTATATATTTAAAAAATCAATATGTAGTGTGATTAAGAGTAGATTTATAACTAATTTGATATAATTTTAATTGTTTGTATTTAGCTATCTACTTAGGTCTTTAAATGTGTTCTTAATATATTGTCATCTCCAAAAATGTATATGGAATCATTAGTATTGTTGTATTTTATTGGCTGATAATACATTATGTAATTATTATTTAAGACTATAATATCTATTAATATTTTGTTTTAATAATAATGAAATTAAGGCTTTGAAACTAATAAAAAATAAATAAAAATATGAAGATCTTTTAATATTGTTTGATTACTAATTTTTGAGAAACTAACATCTTAATAAGTTATAGAGTATATATGTGCTGATTATATATCTAATGATATCATATTAATTAGTTTGCAAATAATTTTTAATTATGAACTTAAATTATTTATTAAGAGTAATCTGAAAAAAAGAAAATTTATCTAAAACTTTTATTCAATAATAGAGGGTTTAAGGTAAAAAAAAAAAAAAAAAAAATGAGTTTTTGTAATATTTATATTAATTTAAGCTATTTAATTATTTTTCATATTTTATAATGAATATATTGATATAAGGTTCATATATTATTTATTTGTATATTCTACTAATTATTAACTAAAAAGTAGATCCTTAATTTATATGACTTAGTATCCTAAATATGTTTTATGAAATATTATCTAAATAATACATTCTGTAATAAATACATATTAAAAACAATCATCATATTGAAATAAAATATAAACTTTTTTAAATTCCTTAGAAAGTATATTCTACAGCAGGAATCACTGGACATTTACAAATAAATTTTTTAAAATAAAATAAAAAATTATTTTTCACAAGTATCCTCTTAAGTCTAATAGTTGATACTTTATTAATCCAAAATTTTTCTTAGAAAATTTATTATAAATAAGATACTAGTTTGCTTGATTTATATTACTATAAATGGATGATTATTAATAATAAAATAAATATAGCTTAGAGTATTTTGTATTACAAGATATTTGTAATTCATATTTATAATTTAATTAAATAATGAAAATCTTATTTATACTTTACATAATCATACAGTTAATAACTAAAACTAAATAATGTAATTGTCAGTAATATATTTTGGTACTAGTCTTAATATTAACAATTTTGAGATAATTCACTATAGTATATATTAGTAGAGATGCTATTTTTAATTATAATTGGTAATTATCTAATAAATTGATCATTTTGTAGTATATTAAATCCATCAATATATATTATTTTAATATTATTGTAAATAATTGTACAATTAATTAATATATTAAAAATATAAAAGAATTTAATAATGTTAAAAATAAACAAATAGTGAGCTAGGTCTTCAAACATTCCACTTTGATTCTATTAGGTAGTATAATATAATTATATTAATTCCATTTATAATTAAATAAGATATAAATATTTTAAGTCGACGTGGATTATATACTTCATAATGTCTTAATTTGTTCTATTTTCAATGCTAATGGTTCATAAGTCCTTCCAGTTCAACAGTATTTGATATTCCTTCTGCTTCACTATATCTTGAACTTTTTTCTACCACACTCCAATTTTCTTTATTCTTTTGTTCTATATCTAATATATCTTTTAACTCTTTTTCAATATCCTCTAGAGTCCATCCATTAATCCTGAGACATAATATTAATTTTTCTTTAGTTTCTTGAAGTTTATAAAAACAACGCTTTCTTTTCGAAATAGTCTCTTGTTCACAAAGATAACATTTTTCGTCTTTGCATTTAATGTTACAACGAATAAATGAAGTTAAAGAGATATTAAAACACTTCAAATATTTATTTTTTTCTCCTAAAAAAGTTCTTAGACTATCTTCAGTACAAACTCCCTGTTTCAATTCTGAATTTATTTTTATATTTTTTTGCTCTTCAATCTCCGCCTTATTTCTTATTGATTCTAATTTTGCTTTAAGCTTATTTCCAAGTGCAATTTCTTTAGCTTCTTCCTTTTCTTTGGATAATATTGAGGAGATATCAGAAAAAATTTTCTTAGTATTTACACCAAAATTTGTCAATTGTTCTACTACTGATATATTTTGACTTCCTAATAAAACTTTATTACTTGCTTCTTCATTACTTGTTTTTTTATTACTTGCTTCTTCATTACTTGTTTTTTTATTATTTGCTTCAATTTCTTGTAATTGCCTTTTATATATCTCCTTCTGCCAATTACGCCTTTCTGAAGCTGTCCTTAATATATTTCTATTCATTAAATTAAATAGATAATTTTCACATTGAAATATTTGTGTTAATTTCCCTTGAATTTGAATTTCAATAATGTTTATCACTTTGTACAGATTATTTTTTGAATTATTAATGGAGGTGCATATTCTACATATATTACTAACCAACATTTCAGATTTGCATTTTGCACATTTATCAAGACGCTGCTTATCATAATCATAAAAACATCTGTTAATATGTTCCTGAACAATTAATTCGTCATATTCCCTAACAAGTCTCATGAAATCATCTTTGGAACATTTCTCCTCATTCACATCATGATGTTTCTTATACTGATAGTGTATCATATCATATTTATTTATAATATGAATGCACTCCTTTATAATTTTGAGTATAGTTTTCATATCTTTGGATATATTATTCCTTCTCTCATGTAAATCTTTTAGTAGGTTTTGTTTAGTTTTACATAAGTCACATAAACAATCATTACTATGATTATGTTGACAAGAAACATGCTGATTTTCATCTACAATATCTTCTAGTACTGTTCTTCTACTAAATAATAATACAATGAAGTCTCTTAAATAATTTAATAATTCCGCTGTGCATTCTTCTTCAGAAATTGATTTTTCAATTTTAGTTAATTCTGAAGATATATCTAGATTTCCAAGATCATCTTGCAAAATTTTATTTAATTCATTAATTTCACTTCTACATGAATCTGAGACCTTTTGAACTGAAATCTCATCAACAATATCTCTACTAACTTTTTTTTTTTTACTAGCACCATTATGACTCTTATTCTTGTTAAATATCTTATACATAAATTTTAGTAATCTAGGATAGTGCTTTTTCTTTTTATTTGGTATACGCCTAAGTTTGTGAGTCTTCACTCTACTTCTCTCTTTAGAAGTCCCTTTAACTCTTCCTTTTGATTTATATTTCTTAGTCTTCATTTCTAAACTAGAATATACGAGATAATTTCTAAAAGGTTTGTAGTCAATACTTAATTCACTATATTTCAAATCTTTATATAGAATAACTACACTAATAAATATAAGTAATTTTAAACTTTTATTATTATAATAAAAGTTAAACATCTTTTTTTCTATTAAAAAATAATTTATATATATGAGATGTAATTATTCAAGAATTACACCCAAAGATATTTCGTCACACATCATACTAATCAGTATTAACTTTCATTGATTATCCATTTACAACGGATTATTATTATCGCAATGAATAAAATCAAATATTGAAATTCATTCTTTATTAGTTATCTAAATTTATTTATATATCTTCATAACTCATTTTGCAGAAAACCCAAATTTAAATTTATAAAAAAAAAAGTCATCACCCTGAATAACTTTAAGGTGCTCTCAATTTATTTACTTTTTATTTCAAAAAGTAAGATATATCCAATCTTTAAAGTCTAAAATATTTAAAAAAAATCCCATTATTTATAAAATTTGCTAAATATCTTATATTTGGCCCTTCTCTTATTTATAGAACGTCCCCTACAAAAAAGTCAATTATATTTACCTTTACAATATTTAATTTATTACAAAAATACAATTCTTTAGAATAAATTTTTTCGATTAACTCATCCAATTTCCGAATTTCAGTCATCTGACTTCTTTTTCAACTAATAATCTATCTTTTTAGATTGACTTTCATAGCGAAACCAAGTTTTTTTTTGTAATTTCTGGACTAATTTTATCTAATTCAGACGATTCTGAACTTGTAATATATATTTCTGATCTATTTGATCTGTCTGATTTGTTTGTTCTGTTTGATTTATTTAATCTGGTTGATTTATTTGATCTGTTTGATCTGATTGATCATTCTATAATAAATCAAATGTTTTATTATGAAAATAACCGGTAGGTCTTCTTGATAATCCATATCTCCTTAAAGATAAAGTAAGCCAATTTTCACATTCAAGTATGTAATTCCTAATATCTTTAAGTAGAATATGATCATTATTTATTAAATTCGAATATTCCACTAAAGTAGATAGAATTTCCTTGCACATATTACAATAATTAATTCCTTTTTCTTGAGTATTACATTCATTACATTTTAATAAACTCTGCAAATCACTAATAGCTTCTAAATTTAATGCATATTCTATTTGAGAATACACATATTTTGACTTTGAAATCCAAAAATCACCTTCAGAACATGTAGTACTCGGTAAGTTAGGATTATTCTTATATATATATATGATCTCCTTTTATCTTCTAATTTATGAGATACATTCTTTCAACTGGGAATTCATACTCTATAGCTTGTTCTAATAAAAATTGTTCATTAGTTAAAAAATCAATTAATTCACTTGACATCAAATTGTATTTATTTTGCAATATTCCATTAACCACTTCACTAGATTTAGTTGCAATTATTCTCTTTACTAAAGAAGTTTCAGCTTTAATTCTAACATTTGTAGTTAATGAGTTACAAATAGTTTGTAAAATTTCCCATGTATTAATAGAACAATATTTACTTGTTTGTACTTCATACTTTGAATTTGAGACTATATCTTCTGTAATTAATAATTGCTCTCTTAGTGTTATTAGCAAATTCTCATCTATATTTATTTCAATATCAGTTCCCAAATCATGTTCAGGCTGTGTAAGATACTCTAACCTCATCTAGAACATTATCGATATTTAAATCTACTTCACTCAAGAGACTATATTCTTTATGTCGTCTCTTCTTAGCAATAGATATCTTTGATTTCCTGAATACTTTAAAAAAATGTTTAGATATACTACGCAATATATTATGAGTTCTTTATCTTCTATCTTTTCCTCTAGAATAATTGGTAGCTTCATTATCTTCAACTATAATTTTATCTCTTTCATTATCATAGAAAGGATCTCCAGACATTATTCTTATATAAGAAACTTTATATAATATTTCAATGTATTGGAAATCACAAGTTACATGAATAAGATATAAAATATTAGCAATATTGAATAAATGTAAGATTCTCAATAGCCACAATAACAAAATAGTAGAGTAATAAATATCAATTAAGTCCAAAAAGATAACCATACTAGGTTATCTTTATGATCCAAGTAAATCGTGGGAAATAAAGATATTGAAAATACAAGTTCTCCATTTTATCCTATATATATTAAGCGGTGCTCGATTAAATTTTATTTCTAAACATCACGTGAGGATTGTTTTATTATAAAACTTCAAATTAGAATAATTAAAGATTAACAATACAGTCAAATAACATTAATTGTTATATATATTATAAATATCTAATTTTTTTAATTTTTTGATTCTCTAATATAGTATTCAATTTGGAGGATAGATCCAAGTCGTGTGTAATCTAAATATATATACCTTTACAAGAGTACCTAAACTATATTTTATGATTTTAAGAAAATCAGCGGAATACAACAAAGATATAGTTATAGTTATTTTATTTCAGAAGCAAAATATTCGAACAGTATTCTTAAGTTATATATGTTGTCTGACTTAATTATCTTTTAATATGATATTATCTGAGACGTAACACTAAATATATAAATATAAGAAATAGTATGATTAGAACAATCAGAAGTATATGATAATTAAAATGTATAGTTAAAGAAAAGATGAAAATAGTAATATATTACGACAAAGTACATTTACAAGTAACAGTATTATTATAATTAAACTGAAAATAATAACTAAATAAATAAATCTGTTAAGAAAATTGATATAGCTGGTGAAACACTTTAAATATTTAGATTTAAGAGATAAAAACTAAGAACTTCATAAAACTAAATTAAAAACATAAATACAATACATATTATAAACCAACTTAATTTACCTGGTAACAAAAAGGAAATACTTCAAAATATTACATATTTAACAATAAAAATACCAATTTAAATTATAATATATTTTTAATTATATTGTCTATCTTTAAATATATCAAATAGTTCACTATTCTTTGTTAATTTTCTGTAACCTGGAGGTATAAATTCAGAAATTTCCTTCATTGATTTATTACTAATGTTATTTATTTGAATAGCAACCATTAATCTTGGGGAATTAATAAATTTTTTCCATATCTCCAAAAAGTCATCTTGTGATAATTTTTCAAGATAACTGATTTCCATTTCTTGCCAATTAATTGGGCTATTATTTTCAATAATTGGAACATAATGAAGTTTCATTACCTCCAAAGTTTGTCTCTCAAAATTTGAAAGATTTGCTATTGTAGAATATTTTGCTTTTTTATATCTGTTTAACTCAACAAGTGGGGACAATTCAACTAGGAATTTATCAAAGAATCCCTGAATAATATTGACAATTTCCTTAATATTATACACATTAGATATAAAAACAAAATTATAAGTACATATTGATGATGCATAAATACTAGAATAATCAAGTAATGTAATATATGACGGATTATTTGATATATATTGAACAAAAGCTTCATGAAACTCTATTTGTTTGATTAAGGCACTTATTGCATTATTCTCCACATTATTGGGACCTAATTGAAGAATGACATTAACTTGATTAGAACCATACTTATTTCTTTCAAATACATAAGTAAAATGATGAGAAGATGGTAAATACATCATATTAATTATTTTAGATTTTGTCGGTCCTATATATTTAAAATGTTTGGTTATACCAGGATTTGTTGTATAAATATTATTATTAAGTAATGTAGAGAATCTATTTAAATAATAATTTACTTGTATAGGTGTACAATTACCTATAACAATACCTTTGAGTGATGCGTATTTAAGTAAAACCATTACATAATCTAAAATATCTATATATTTAATACTCCGTTCTTCTTTAATTAACATATCAAAAGTAAGAGAATCTTTAGTCAAAATTTGTGATATTTTAGAGATAGAGATATCTTTACTACTTTGATTAACCAACTCCTGAACCATTAATTTAAAATCTTTTTTAGCTAGTGAAATATATGAAGATTTTATAAAATCATGAGGATTAGCCAATAACTTAACTAGTTCACTAAATATATTTGGAAAAGCAGAAGCATATTCAAATATATCAAATCTAATACCAAGTTTCATTGTATTAATATCATAAATAGTTTTATATTCATTTAATACAATATAATCACGTAATGCTGACCTAATATATGCATAGAATGCATGCTGAAATAAATAATTTAGTACAATTAATCTTGGAATATTACTAAACTTAATATTTTTAATATCTAAATCAACTTTTTCAAAATCAAGATCAATTTTAGCATAAATATATGGATTTCTACCATCACCAGGCATATAATATATATTTGAAGCAAATGGAGATATATCCATAGCTGTTAAATTTCCAGAATTTATTGAATCATATTCAGAAGAATTCTTTTCAACCTTTTCTTCTATTGATATATATTTAGCCAAGATATCTGATAAAAGAATAGGATGATCTTGTTTTGTAATATTTACAGTATGTAAAGTTAAATCTAAGTTTCCCAAAAAATCTGGACCTAATTCAATTTTAAGTAATTTTTTTGCTGGTGAATCTGTTATATCACTAAGATTATTTATAATCCTTTCTGGAATTTCATTAACTAAATATTCAGTATGAATATAAGGTTGTATATTGAAAAAAGGAAAATTCCCTACTTTTTTTTTCATAAATAAATTTCCTATTGACATTCCAAATATTCTAAAATGTCTAGCAATACTCCCCCAAATATTTTCATATAATGAATTATTACTTAATAATAAAGAACTCCCACTTTTACTAAACTTTGAATTAGATAAAACTAAAAACATATTTTTAGGGATAAAAAAGTCCAAAAATTTATGAAATTCCACATAATCTACATAACTCATACTAAATGGAGCTTGTAAAATTTTTTCTGGTGAACAGCCTGTATCCATATAAGTCTGAATAATATCACTAGCTCTCATTTTACTTTTTAAACTTAATTTATTTTGGAATGTAACTTCAGTTGCAATTCGAATATGTTCCCATATTAAGTCATCCATTGGATATATTCGAATTACTTCAAAAGTCGAAAATATAGCTTCAAGAATCCTCAATATATTATTATCACCTTTATGGGGTAATTGAATTATTATGACAAAATTCGTAACTCCACTAGAACTTTTTCTAACTTCTGTTGTAAATTTGGTAACCCACCCTCTAGAAATTAATTTAGATCTTAGATCATGCTTTCCTGAAGAAGTAAGTAAATATGAAATATAATTTGCAAATTTATATCTCCAATTACTATCTTGATTATCTATTGGGAAAAATATAAATAATTCATTAGTATCACTATCTATACTTTTCATCTCAATAATCTTTTGAGTTAAATTACTATATGGGTGATTATTTTCACAAAATACATCATAACTATTTATCCAAGTTTTATCTAAATTTGGAATATCTGTAAATAATTTTACAGCATAACTTTCAAGTTTATCAAGAGAATCATCTGATATTATACATAATACCATCAAATTAGCACTATAATTCTCTTTATAAAATTTAACTAATTCCAAATAAAGATTAATATCTTTATGATTCAATTGTCTAAGATATCCATGTGAATAAAATGTCTCATTCTGTCCTTTATATTGAGTTGCAAGAGTATTTAAAAGACTTTCTAATTTATATTCTTTATCATTATCACTTCTTTTAAATAATTTCGAATGATTTATCTGATCTTGAACTGTAGTCTCTTTAAATTTAGGAAATTTAAACAAGCCACTAAATAATTTCAACGCATTCTCTAATTTTTTAGATTGAATTGTAAAAGTATATTCTGTATTTAAGTAATTTATCTTATTTTCATATAAACCATTATTATCTAATACATAATTTATAAATTTATCTTGAGTTTCCACTTCACTCTCATCAGCCATTAATACATCTTTCAATAAAGTAGATAATCCTGGTATTTCTTTTGGATCCATATAACTCCCTACACGAACACCCATGGTTACAAGAGAATTATTATAATTTGAATTTGAAACTAAAAATACTTGCATCTTATTTCTTAATGTAACAAAGCGATATTTAGCAAAATCTCCAAAAGGTTTAATAAATTCCTTATCACCAATAGAATTTACTATGCTGTTATTAGGATAATCTCTAGGATGTTTTATCACTCCATTTAAAGAATGAGTAGTATCTACAAGACTAACTTTAAAACTATTCAATGTATTATTGGAATCATATATTAATACATCTAAATAAAGAGATAGTATCCACAAAAAAAGAAGTCCCCTAAATATACAATCAAAAATTACATCCATAATTAAATAAATATAAGTATTAAGTCAAATGAAAGTGTCTTTATTTTTTAGGTTGGGAACATGCAAATTAGTTTCCACATTAATATATTAGACGTTATCTGTCCCACGGGAATGATATGATACCCACTTGATAAATATATCTAATCATTAAAAATAATAGCATCAACTAATTTTATCATATAATAAAAAATTCTAAGTAATTATTTAAATATAGTTAAAACTTTTTATATTTAGTAATATATGGTAATTATTCTAAAATAATTTATTTTAATATTAACGCGTGAATGGCGCGATATTTTTTCTACTTTTAGTTAATACTACAAATGTGAAACTAGTGTTAATATAAGGCGCTAATAATTTTTGGCATCATTGTATCTAAAAATTCACTTTTTACAAGAATATACCTAATTAGATTATAGAAATCCAACTAAACCCAGATTTAAGCACTAAACATAAATATAATAGCTTAAATAATTCTATTATAAAGAAAAAAAGAATTTAATAAAAATACTTCGTAATAATATTATTAGTACCTTTATTTTAATAGTCTCTTCAGTAAATATTATTAAGATTCAATTTATTTTAATAAATTTACTGTATTTATTATTTTAATTAAAACTACTCTAATTAAATTATATATAGATAATTTTAAAAGTGTTAATAATTGTCAATTAAGTTTATGTTAACTTGAACGAGCTATTCTTCTACTATTGTTATTACAGAAATAATTTAATATAAAATTTTTGAATTTATTGAAAATTTGCATTTGTATTTATTAAATAACTTTATATTTTACATTATAACTAGTGTATTTTGTGATAATACCTAGAATATTCCCTTATATAATATAAATCCTATTATTAATAAATTTTTATTTTAAATAAGCTAAATTGAAACTGAATACCTATATTCTAAATTTTATTTAATATATATATACACTTATATAAAATATCTATAGAATATCATACTTCTCTAGATAACTGATAATAATTAGTAAAATAACGATTTTTTTTTTTCTTTAATAAAAAAGTTTTATATAATAGCTTAGTATGTAGTATGTAAATTAGAGTTATTAAAAAGAAAAAAAAAAGGGGAATAATTAATAAATTTATATTTAATTATAATCATAATACTAAATATAATTTGACTAAATAATATAAAAAATTTACATTTCACTTTATATCTACAATATTTTGATCATTCATGTATAAGCTTTTTAAAAACAGATAACAGTAGATATTAATGTTGTAACTTTTAATAATTAATATATAAATAATTTTTTTTTAATTTTCCGATGAAATTTAGAAATTTTTCAAGATATTTTTGCTTCTTTATTATCTATAAGGAAATTTGAATTACTTATTAAAATTTCATTATTTATTAAGATTATAATTAGTTAGAAGTTCATCAATAGAATTTAGTTGTCTAAATTCAAATGGTTTCAATTTGGATATAGTATCTAATTTTGTTTTGTATGAATTATCTCTATGTACTGCAAGTATAAATTGAGGTAAATTGATAAATTCTTCCCATTCCTTAACAAACTCCTCAAATGTTAGATTCTTTAAATAAACAATTTCTAATTGTAACCAATCTAATGGATATACATTATTAATAATTTTTGGATAATACAAATCCATTAATTCATTAGTAGTTCTATTACTTTCTAAAAGTCTGACAGTTCTTTTTTTAGCTTTTTCAAATTCTTTTAAAGAAATGACTGGAGAATTAGTTGAAAATATAACTTGGATAAATTGATTCATAAATTTTAAAATAGATACAAGTGTATTAAAGCTTGAATAGACTACAATATTAAATGTTTCTAATGAAGATGAAAGTATATCTAAGTATATAGATAACCTCAAAGAGATCTGACCTTTAAATATCTTTGTAAATGCTCTTTTATTAATAAGATTAATTATAAGTTTATTGAATGCACTTTTATTAGATTTATAATGTCCACTATGAATTTGAAAAATAAATTCATTTGTAATTGTTTTAGACTTACTTCTAATAAAATAATAGCACTTTTTATATGAATCAGGTAGATATATCATATTCAAGGATTCTTGAATCCTAGAAGTAATAGTATTATTTTTAGGAAAAACCTGATAATATAAATTAATATCACGATCCAGATTAATATTAAAATTTTGATTAAGATGAAGAAAATTCCAAAAATCATTTAGATATGAATTTATTTGTAATGGGTTACAATTACCAATAATTAGACCCTCCAAAACTCCATATTTTATTAATAATTTAGTAAATTTTAAAATATCATATTTCCTTAATATTCTAACTTCAGATATTAATGATTTAGTATCAAGGGTCTCAATATTGAAAAATTCAAAAATATTTTGGGATGCTAAATCATTATTATAGATAGTCTTTAAATTATATATCACTAATTCAAATTTTTCTTTATAAGTATTTAAATCACATTCTCTGATAAAATTAAATATCCTTAATAAACTTTTACATAATTCTTTGTATATTATTGGAAATATTGATGCATAATTCTTTATATGAATAGTAATACCAAAGTCAATATTACTTAAATCATATAATGTTTTATAATTATTATATCTTATATTTTCTTTATACAGTGAATTAGTACAATCAATAAATATATTTTGTATTATATAAGATATTGTAATTAATTTATATATATTAACAGTTTCAAGTATATTTTTAATAATGTCTACTGGTACATATTTTATTGTTAAACTTACTCGTATATTTAAAAAAAGTTCATTTGGTTTACCTGGTAAATAATATATTGTTTTTGAAAATTTCGAAATATGTTGTTTATCAATAAGAACATTACTTGAATTATTTAAATTTGATACTAAAATATTATATAAACTTTCAGGATAATCTTGTTTAGCCACATATTTTGTATGTATATTTAAATCAACAGGATACCTTATTTTATTAAGATTCATTAAATCAATTCCTAAATTCTTTGCATAATCTTCTGTTATATTTTTTAAATTTAAGATTATATCTAATGGAATATCATCTATATAATATCGAATAAAATCATTTAATTTTCTAAAATATCTATGATTATTGAGTTCCATATTCAAATTTTCTAATTTATTATTGAAATATTCATTATATTCTTGATTTATTCCTCTTTCTAATAATGCATTAATTGGAATAGAATTTATTATAGATCTAGTTAATATTAAGATCATATTTTCAGGTGAAATATATTTTGTTACTTCTTTAATATATAATTGACTCATATCAGTTAACAATACATATTTCATTATATGATTTTGGGGAATATTGTTATTGATAGAAGAATAAACAACTTTAGCTGAAAGTCCACGAAATTCTCTATTCCGAAAATATTCAATACTATTTAATATTCTTTGAGATCTTATTTGTTTCATATCTATATCATTAATCTTCATACTTTTTATCATTTCTATTGTAGAAAAAAAAGATTCTATTATCTTCAATATTCTGGATTTAGAATCTAAAGATACCTTTAATATAAAATAATTATTTTCACCTCTACCATAAAAAAATTTTGCGACAATATTCAAAACATTATATTTTAATTTCATCTTTTTAGAAAATTTTTTTTGACCTGATTGTGTTAATAAAAAAACTATTAGTTTTAATGAACTATATTGATTATCAGGTAAATTGTTTGGAATTGGAAATACTAAAGTTAACATATTTAATTTTGATTTTATAGGAGTTAGTTGAATAATCTTGCCAATTAGATAATCAATTTTATACTTATAATTATTTAAAGTAAGTGAATATTCATTAGGATCTAAACTTGGATATCCAATCAAAAGATTATCAGATAATTCATTTATTTTACTTGGAATCCTTGAAAATATTCTATCAACATGAAATTCAAGTTCATCCAAATCTTTATCTGATGTAATACATATTGTCATTAAATCTGCCTTATAATAAGTATAATAAAATTTTAACAACTCAATATAAACATCAGTACCAGCAAACATTAAGTTAACTCTACTTATATCATTAATGGGAAATTGACTTATTTTCTTATTTATATCATCATATATAATATTATAAAGTAGTTGTAAAACCTCAAAATCTACTTGATCCTCTACTTTTATAAAATATCTTGTATCATTAAGTATATTGAGAATTGATGATTCAGTAAATTTGGCTTTCATTAAATAACTGGAAAATATTTCAAGTGATATAATTAAACTCCCTGAATTAATTTTAAATTCAAATCTTGTATGTTTAGAACGAGAAAAAGAATTCATTTTACTATTATTCTTTAATAAAAAAGTTAGGAACTTAGATTTAGAAGTATATTCAATAAATATTACTTGTGATAATAAATATGATAATCCTGGTATATGTTCAAGTCTTGATACATTTTCTAAATAAACTCCTAAAGATACCTCACTAGTTTTAAATTCTTTATTTGATATAAGATAAACCTTCAAATTATTTTTTAAAGTTAAAAAACGATATTTAGATGAATCTCCATAAAATTTTATAAAATACTTATCCTCAATTCTACTTGAATTTACTTCTTTCAAATCAATTGATTCTTCATTGTTCATGAATTCATTATTTTCTAAGGTCTTATCTTTAGAATCTCGTAAATATATAAGATTTGGTAATGTATATATATATAAATATGCCGACATTAACATTATTACAAAGATTTTCAATAAATCTAAAGAAACCATCTTTATAAGCAAATATTATAATTCTTTCTAATATAATAAGACTCTCTTTATAGTTAAAATATCAGGATATATCAATTTTATTTTATTAACTAATATTCAATATTCAATAAAGTTTTAAAATTCAAATATTATGGAAGCTACTAAAGCGCTTATAGCGTGATAGTTTATTAGATTTGACAATAATATTCTTAAACTATTCATTCTTATATTAATTCTATATAAGTACTCAATTTTGCTTTTTAGAATATATTTTTAACTATTTTGTTCATTAATATGTCATTAAATATTTTATTAGAGGATTTTTTTTTCTTTTTTTTTCAAGATACTTAAGACAAATAAATAAATATCTGAAACAGGTCTTATAAATAAATCTTAATTTTATAATGAAAAGTTTTAATATAAAATAACTTCCATTTTTATTTTGAGATATTTATTTATTTCTTAAATAAAATTAAACAAATAATAGTAGTAAAATACTCTAAATATTTGATATATGAATAGTCAATTATAAAATTAATTAGTATTAAGAATTATAAGTTAAAAATTTACATTAGCGACTTATATTAAAAATCTAAATAAAAGGATTTTACTATAACTAATAAATACATTATGTCATTATATTATACAATTATTTTATTAAATGTATATTAATAAAAAGTTAATAAAGACCAAAATTTTGATCTAATAAAATGTCTTCATGTCATTACCTAATTATGTAGATACAAATATGTACACATGCAGTATTTACCACCTTAGTATAATACTATACAAATATAGCCTATAAATAAGTATATTAGTTCTTTGTACTTATAATAAGTCTCTCATAATCTTTATAATACAATAAGAATTTATTTACTGGGGCTCATTGTTAAATGAGAAGAGACAACTTTATTATAAATAGAGTCGACAATTTTTATTAATATTCAATAAAATTTATAAAAAATTTTAATATTACTTGATTATTAATGTTTTAAGTGATTACAAGATATATTTACTTTATAAATAATAAGAATTTGTGTGGTATTTTATTTTGGTAACATTTTGATCCATGTTTATGTATCTCCATGAAATATTGCACCCATTTATATTCGAATATACGGACACATAGATAAATTACACTCATTGGAATAATTTGAATATCTTTTATTAAATATCATCCAATTTAATTGCATTTAGTTGCATTTAATTATAAATCGGACTTTTTTTAAATATTAGTACAATTTCATTATTAATTTGATTAATTCGTAAGATACCTAAAATTTAGGAATGTTCTTATTAATAGTACACAAATTATCTAAATGGTTATCAACATTTATATTAATTTATAGCACATTTCAAATATTAAATATTGAATATAATGATAATTTAGATATTTTAAAGGATATGGAATATATATCTTTTATTAATCTGAAGGTAAGTAAATTAAAAAAAGCTATTTTGACTAAAAGATATCATACATCATGTACAAAACGAGAGTTTGAAGAACTACTACAAGAATTAGTAGAACTATAAGTCAAATATTCTGAATTAAAAGTGAGAAATACATATACTACTATTAATTATGAATTATTATTTAAGAATAACATATTTTAAAGAAGTGGAATAAAATATATGCATGTATAAACAGTATAGAACTTGAAAAGTTATCAGAAATAAGAATAAATTTACCATTTGGATCAAAGAAACTTATATTCCAAGAATTCTTAGGAATTTAAGTTTAATTAAAGAAAACTGAAATCTAGGTTAGCCTTTCTTGAAGAATACAAATTAAGAATGGGGTAAATATGTTGTACTGAATGTGAAAGATATGGCCTCTTAGGAGCTAGTAGTAATATATGTGTAATGTATGATTAAACAAGACGTCAAAAGTATAGAAGAAACTTGGATAATGATGAATTGAAAAAAATAGATGCTTATATTAGCGAGTATATAAATTACTTTCCCAGGAATACCAGAAACTATGAATCCGGTTGTAGAATTAGAAGATATAGTTACTGGTAGTAGTGATATTCAAGAGCCAAGCTAATCAGAATTAACTGCATCAAGTCAGGAACTCATAATACTACTGTCACTATTACTAAAGATGAAATAAACCGATTTTAATTTATGTAATTAAAACTTAAACAGATAACAAACTATAATTAGTACCACAAAAAAAAAAAAATGGTCTAAAGAGAATTGTGATCAATATTATAATTTCTAGTGAAAATAGTGTATACTGAAATTATCATTATATCAATAGTTATATTAGATCTAATTTTTTGTAATATTGGGATTTAGATTATCTGAAATAATGTGATGATAAAAGGAATAAAAAGTAACTGTTTTATAATCTAAAAATTTAAATAATGAAGAGTTATATGGGTTAAATAGAAAATTCAAATTAAAAAAAAAATGTGACAATTTAAAAATGCTTCATAATTATGATACCGAATATAAAAAAGAATTTTGTTAATCTTCATTTTATCGGGAATTATAGGAAAATCATTATTAAGGAAATCAAACCAAATTTTTTGAATAACGAGAAAAAGAAATTTAAATGATTTGAATGAGGAAACTAAAATATTTAATTAAGAAATGGAAACAACTTAAACAGTTAAAAGAGATACTAAGAGAATATATATTAAAAGATAAAACATTTCAATTAAAATTAGAAACAATTTAAACAGTTAAAAGTTGATAGAATATATTCAAAAGTCAGAATATTTAATTAAAAGATGAAGATGATCTATCATATTTTAAATATTGAATTTTATTTTTTTTTGGTTATATATGATTTTTGATTTTATAAACTATTATATTAACTTTCTATAATATAATTAGTCAAAGAAAATCAATTTTTATTTTATTTTAACCCTATGAATATCTTTTTGATAATATTTAAATAATGAATATATAAATTATAGTATCTATATAATATCTAATTGTTAAAATACTAGTTCTGAATAATTACTAAGAAACGGATCCATAATTATATATACTTTCTTTAATATCTATGATTATATTAAATCCTCAGTATATAATTTTGTGTTTATAGTCAAAAATTCTGATATATATGATTTTCTAAAGAATAACAAAAGTTCACAATAATTCCAACTTTATATTAAATAATTTGCATATGAGAATTAAGTAATTATAAACTCAATATAATAGTAATCAGTTTTGTATATAATAATATATTTTTTTAAAGTGATTTGGTATTTTTCAGTAATTTTATTTAAAAGATAATTTTCAATTAATATTGACTAGACTTTTAATAATCATAACTTCTAATATGAATAATTATGTAAATTAATTGATAGCAATATTTGACTATTATTTTTTTATTTAATAGATATACTTAACAAAAATAATAATATATAGATATTGAGTTTGTTATTTAGAAGATTTTCATTATAATGATAAATAAGATAATGTGGTTTGTGGTTTTTTTTTCTCAAAAAAAAAAAACATTTGAATTCTTAAGATATAAAAGTAATAATTTAATAGCTAATAAAATACTTAAATAATTTTGTATAAGGATTTCAGTAAAATAAAAATTTCCATTAAATTTATTATATTAATTCTTTTGTTGGTGGTATAAAATATTGTCTCATTACTTTTGTATCCATAAATTCAAATCCTAAATTTGTATACAAGGCTTTAGCAATTTCACATTCAACAGTAAGATCTAAACGACTGCATTTAAATTTATTTTTTGCTTCATCTATAATATGCTTGCATAAAAAAGTTCCAATTCCTCTATTTCTATATTCACTACTTACTATTAAATGCTCCAATCTTGCATCATCAGGTCGGCCTAGATGAGGTAATATGTATAAACTAGCATAAGCTATTATTTTATCATTTTCAGTATCTAATATACAATATGGATGAAATGAAGATACTTTTAATTTTTCTCTGACTTCTTCTTCTGTAAGATATGATGTACAACGTGTTACACCTTTCATTAAATTAAAAACTTCTTTATAATCTTTAAATTTTACCTTGCGTACTTCAAATGAAGATATTAAGTCTTGCATAATTCCTTTTTTTTTATTATAATTTTATATAAAAAAAAATTCAATAAATTTTTATATTTTTTACTTTGAAAAAAATATGTATGTATATGAATATGAAAATTATAAAAAAGTTTTGGCCTTAGAATTTTAGACTCTATCGTAATAATGAATAATGGTAATCTTTATGATAATATCTATTCAATATAAATGAATACATGCATGCATTTTTTTTTTTGCATGTAATAGTAAGAGTGAATAATTTGATACCATTTTAGCGCCAAAATGCGCTATAATAGTATCGTGAATATTAATTTGTCTTATAGGAAATTTCTTTATGGAATCAGGATTAAATATAATTAATTCTAAATATATAGATTGTGATGCAAGATATAGGGTACATAAAAGAAGTAAGACTGTTCCTTTGTTAAGATCATACCAGCGTTTACAATCATCTAGATATAAATATTCATATTATTCTTCAAAATTGATATCAAAAAATGGTTTATTAAAGATATTGTTCATAATTATTACTATATTAATAGTTATTGATATGATATTACGATATTATGGAATATTCTTTTTTAATACTCTCTTTTTTTCAACACAATCAACAAAAACAGATGGTGAAAATATAAATTTTGAAATATTAAGAAGTACTTTCGAACATTTTAATAAGTTAGATAGTAAAAGTATCTCTTTAGTACAGATGAGTAATGGAATTGGAGTAATTAGTAATAGATTTTTATCTTCAAGAAGTAAAATATATGAAATAAATTTTGAAAGTATTTTATATAGTAGAAGTAATATAAATTCATTACAAAAAAGAATTAAAGCAGATATTGAAAGAGGTAAAATTAGTGATATTGTCGGATTAATGGTATTATTATTAAAACATAAGAAGATAGGAACTGAATCTCCACTTTATAATATCATTAGAATATTACCACCTACAGATTGGTATACTGAAAATGGATTATTTTCAATGTCAAAGACAGATTTTGATGTTGCATCTTATGGTACAACAATGCAAGGAATTTATGCAGATGCTGAAAAACATTGTAATTCTGCAACATCATATATATATTCAATACAAATAAAACGTGAACTTGGATTACCTTTAACAGCTGACCATTCTAGTAGGGCACCAATAACACAAGCAGATGTTCAGTGGGCTTATATGATTATACGGACATATTCATTAAGTATAGAAAATAGTCTTGCTTTTATACCACCTACTTTATTTATTAGAAAAGTAAATAAAGTATCTTCAATAAGGATAGAAATAGATAAAGAAGAGGATAATAAGATTATTAAAGGGATTTCAATTTATACGTTAGGAAATATACAGAAAGGTGAAGAAATAGTTTTTGAAGATTTTAAAGGTATGACAGATGCAGAAATATATGTAAATCGTGGATTTTGGTTATTACCACCTCATAGAATGGTCATGCCTGTAGTATACCCTTTAAACCTACTTTCTGATGATGAAAATTTACAGAAAAGTTTACAAATATTACATGATTTTAATTGTTCTTTAAATTATACACATTATTATCAAATTGAACAGAATATCCCATTATTAAATGATTTTATACATTGTTTAAAAATTATTGCTTTAATTAGATCAAAGATACCTAGTGAAATATTATTAAATAATGGGCAAAATTTATTAGGAAAACCTTCTACTCAGAAATGTGAAGTTGATGCAGCAACAATTGGTATATCAATAATACAACAGAAAATAGATAAATTGAGATCTTCTGCTTTAAAAGTAATTGATCACTTTGGACATAGGACGACTCTTGAATTACCTGTTATAAAAGTTAGAGAAGCAGAAATGACTATATTAAAAGATATTATAAAAATACTACATAATTGGTATAATATTGTAAGTGATGCTGATACATATGAAGCTTATTATTTTGATTTATTTTCAAGTATTCAAGGTTTTGAAAATTAATGAATTATATTGCAATTAGAAAGTATTTTGATGGATTACTAATATATAAATAATAATATAAGAATATATAAAAATAGATAACAAATTAACAATGTTTCAAATACTTAAGTTAAGTAAATAAATATTTAAATATAGAAATATGGACTTTCATATTATAAGTTAGAAGATACACCTTTAATCATATTTATAAATTCATTGTATAATGCATGAGTAACAGTAAATTCTTCTTGATGAGATAAGTACTGTTTAATTAAGACCCAGAAAGATTCAATTTCATCCTGAATTAATGAAATATCAAATAAAATATTTACACTTTTTAAGTAATTTATAGATTCAATTAGAAATCCATTAACAATACAAATAATCCAGTATGAGCAATGTTTATTTACAAGTTTTGTATTATCAAGATCTATATTTTTAAAAATTTGCCTTGATATAGCCCACTTCCCAAGCATTTGTACTTGTTGATTATTATTTATATATAATTCAGTAGTGAACATTTTTTTTCTATTATTATTGCTTTTAATACATAACTCACTATTTTTATTCGCACTTTCAAATGCACTTGTATATACAATAATATTTGATAATTGTTTTAAAGTATCTTTAAGTATATCTTCTAATCTTGATGTATTAAATGCTATTGCTTGGATTTTATTTGTTAACTTTGATATATTCCATAGTACAAAAGTATGAAGAAATATAATCTCATATTTAGAGAACATCAGAGTCATAACTTGGGTAGTACTATCTTCTTCATTAAAATCTGAATACTCATGCTTATTAGCATTATTAATGGATATTTTCATAGTTTGATTATACAAATTAACTACTTTTGAAAGAGAATTTTTTCTTATGCAGTAAAATAAATATAAAATTGAAAGAAAATATACTAATTGTCTTTCAAATATTAAATTATTTATATTAAAATTCCGTGGTGGGCTATATTCACAATTGTTTGTTACAGATTTGGAATTATTATATTTTAAATTATTATCATGTACAAGTTCAATCAATATTTTTTCTTTTAAAACATTTAAATTCGGAATAGCCCTTGATGTATCATTAATTGATGTAATATATGATTTCAAAATTATTCCAATACAACTATCTATAATATCTTGATATGTTCTTTTTATAATTCTTAAAATAGAGTTTTCAGTTGTATCAGTATCAAGAATTCCAAAAGTTTCATATTCAGTGATAATCATACTTAGTCGTAATGTTATAGATTTATCACAAATTTCTCTATTAATTTTTATATATATATTTTTAATATCTTTTAAATCTTCTGTAGTAGATATATTTAATAAATCTTCCCAAATATTATTAGTAAAATATAAATGGCTACTAGTAGATATAACTTCGTTTATTACATATTTACACCAATCAATATAAGTTTTTGTTATCTGTTTAGTTAATTTCTGCTTATTTAAATATTTAGAAGTATCATTGAAATTCAATTCTTCTTGTTTATTAGTTTTATTTTGTGTTTCCTCTATACATTCATTTATATTAGAAATATGTATATCATTTATAGTTCTTATTATATTTCCAATAGATTCTTTCAAATAATTAAATCCATCTATTACAGATGAAATTGCAATTTTCAAATCATTTCTATTTTTAATTAATATTACACTACATAATGCTTGAATTGAATTAGTCATTGTTTCTTGTAGACAATATTTCAATATAACTGAAGCTAAATCTAGCAAGCCCTTATTCAACAAAATTTCTATGATACCTATTAAGGGTTCCATTATTCCCTCGCTAAGATTTTCACACCCAATAATAAATAAACTTGATCTATCAATATTATTTGATATATCATTATCATCCAAGCTATAATTTGATTTATAATTGTTATTGTTATTAATAACTTGACAATCTTCTATAACTTTTATTTTATCCATATTTATACTCTCAATTTCATTTATTATATTTCTTGTTTGGTTATTAACTTTTTCAATATCTTCGCTTGAATCCTCAAAATTCTCATTTATATCATTAATATTGCATATATTTCTTTGAATCTCTAGGATAATATTAGATGATAGGCAATCAAATTGATAAATTATATTTTTGTACAAATCATCTGTAAATATGTATTTCTCATCGCCAAGTGATATATATGCATCTATTGCTTTTCTACAGCAATCCAATATTTCTTCATTCCTTGGATCCTCTAAATATTTCTCACATTCAATATTATTCTCAGTATTATTTTCATTTTGTATTGACTTATTCCCGGTAAAACACTTTCCTATAAGACGGGTTTTAAGTGCTACTATAGCTCTTTCAAAAAAGTCATTACATGTCTCTAGTATCTTCAAATATATCTTTGAATCTTTTGAAAGGTTCAATAGAACATCTTTCCACTTTCTGAATAATGATAATATTTTGTTATATTCCTCATTTAAGTAATAACCCTCTAAAAGTTGTCCTATCAATTTCAAGCTATCTAAAATATCTATACACTTTCTAATTATCGATATTTTATTTAACTTTTGCATTTCATAATTATTAAATAGCTCTTTCGTAAGTATTTCCATTGGTTGTTTCACTTGTTGAACTTGACTATTTAGCTTGTAAACACAATCAGGTATACTTGATAGATCACCATCTAAAGATTTCAAAATATTAGTACTATCCATAAATTTTGTATAATTTGTATATAAAAGTAGTTGCATATCTGTGTCATACTTTCTTATATTTTCAGATAGCTCATTAGCTATATAAAGTAGATCTTTCAAATTTCTTGTTTTAACTATTCCACTAAATACAGAGTTAATGTCAAGATTCCTGTCTCTAAAGTCAATATCTGCTAAAATATCTATTATTTCTTTCTTATTCATATTATTTATGTTATTTTCCTCTGACTTTTCAACCTCTTCAGATTCTCCATAATATGCCTTTAGAAGATCATCTAAATGATCACGTCTTTTCTCTAAATCTAAGTTCAGCTCCATATATGTATTTCTCTAATTATAATATATCTAATTCTGCATTTGAACTGTTTAGTGTAACAAAAATTTTACTTCTAAGTAATTCCCAAACATTCTGCACTTTGCATCACTTGGCGCTAATAATAGTGGTACCGAGTGTTTGTAGATGGGATTTTTTTTGTACAAAATTTTATTACCACTTATCTTATGTGTTTTATAAATTTTTCAAAATATTGACTTATATTCATAATTAGACATAAAATATTGCATTTATTAGTTTTTAAATGGGTTATTTATTCGTTAATCTATCTTTTTTAATTTCAATATCTGTTAAATAAGTTATTTAGCTTATGTTCTCAATAGGGGTATAAATTTAGAAAGTAAGCTATATTGACACTTTGAAATTATTTTAAACTCTCTATAAGGAATTAAGTTTCTATTAGGTTTTATTAGGTAGACTTTAAGTCAAGGTTTTATTTGATATTACTAAGGCGGGCTATTCACGAGATCTTTAATATTTTAAAGATAGTGATGTATATTATAGCTTTAAAGGAAATGTATACAAGTAAATGGACAGGTTTGAAATTTATACATTTAACTTTAATTGTCGTAATATGTAGTCACAATTCAATATTCAGTTTAATGGCTAAAAATACCTATTCACCTAATCTAAAATTGCAGGATGAATCTTTAAGTGAGGATATAAAATTTGAGCTATTAAAACATACAATGGGTTCTAAGCCAAATATACAGCCAGCTGATACAGATATAAATACTTTAGATTTAAAAAATGAGCCTGAGATATCGAATTCTCTTAATTACGAAACTCCCTTACTTATCAATAAATCTAATGTTGAGGAGAATATAGAGAATAAGTTAACTAAAGAAATGAATTTTGAGGTTGCATCTGAGTATAGATCTGATGAAGAATCTCAAGAGAATGATACTAAGAATTTTGGAGAAAAGTCTCAAGAAGACATGTTTGACAGTTCCACTGAAGTAACTATAACACCTAGTAATGGTCCAACATTTAAAAAAATGAATATTAATTATGACAAAGATGAGGATACTAATTTTGACTCTATAGAGTTGATTAAAAAACAGAATAGAGAGATTCCAGAATTCTATTATCAAGGTCCACAAATAAAAGAATATCAGGGAGATAATACAAATCCTAATATAAAATTGAATACAGCAACAAACAGACAATATATACAGGATCAAAAAGTTAAACAAATAGAAAAATATGTTGGGAAAGAAAATTTTCCAATTATTAATCCAATAATGACTATAAATAAACCAGTAAATATATCACAATCAACAGTTGCAGAAGTTAATCCTGCATTCAACACTCTAGGTTCTATGGGTCCTATAAATTATAAAATAATTATTCCTTCTTCAAGTATTAATCCAGTTCCTACTCAGAATTTTTTCCAAGCTCCAATTAATAATAAACCTGAAATAATAGTAAAAGACTCCATGATAAAGAAACCTAAAATTTTAACTAGTAAAGAAAGAATTATACCTAAACAAAAAGAAATTATACAGTCAAGACCAGAAATAATGCAGTTAACTAAAAAAGTAATGCCAATTAGAAACAAGGTAGCAGAGCAGACAAAAGTTATACCAGTACCAGTAAAGAAGGTAATTACACCTATTAAGAAGAAAGTTGAGGTTATTCCTGCAATAAAGAAACTTACAATTCCCAAAATACCTAATAAAACTGTTAAATATGTTTCTAAACCATTAACTATAGTCAAACAACCTCCTCCAATGCTACAAGTAATTAATAGAATCCCAACTCTAATTGGACATATTCAAGAACCAAAACCAAAATTGATAAAATCGAAACTTAGGAAAAGATTAATTCCAGTAGTCACTAAAAAACCTAAACCTAAGACACAGAAATTTTTAGCTACTGAAAAAGGATATAAACTTAATAATTCTCGTTTTTCAAATGAGGTGAAAGTAAAAGAACTAAAAGTAATAGAACCTAGTAAAGTAGTTATAAAGGAAATAAAACCTATTCCTGTGAAATCTCAATTGATGAAGCAAAATACAATAAAGGAGCAAAATTTTAACCAACCAAATATTATAATTCAATCAGATTCTCAGGAGAAACCTCAGTTAGAATCGGGAATATTAAATAAAGGAATTCTTAACTATCCACTATTATCCAATGCAGAATTTGGTATCCCAAATTTTCAAACACAGCAACTCAAGATTCCTGATGTTAAAGTAATGGGAGAAACATTTGGTTTAGATATGAACAAAGCTTTACCATCTATTCCAGGTCGTAGTTACAGCAATCAAGCACCATGGTATAGGCAATCGACTATTTTATTTATCTTGATGATAATAATTGTAATCATTGGACTTGGATGCTTTTTTTTGTTTTATTTTTCTCGTTAAACTTTGAAAATGGACCGCAAAGGTATATCTTATAGTAAAAATAGTACAATTAAGATATATTTTTAGAGCAAATACATAAGTAAAAATGAATATTACTTTTTGTTTATATTTAATTTATACAGGAATGGATCTAGTTTCATTATAAGTTAGTTTTATATTTAATTAATAATATTATATTTATACTCATTATAATATAGCTTTATTCTTCCTAATGTTTGTAATAATTAACTATCATTATCTTATACAAGAAATTTTACAGTTTCATTCTGTTTTGAGTTTAATTATTGGAAAATGAAATCTCATTAAATATTAAAGAATTATTAGTATTCAAATTTAGTTTGAATAAAAAAATTAAACATAGGTAGTGAAAATATAAATTTTGGTTGGTTCATTATAGTTTTTATATGCAACTTTTATATAACCTAATATTATTCAATGATTCTAATATATTTTATTCATTGTAATGTTACAGAATTTTTAAATTAATAAGAGTTTGTATTTTAGATACCAATAAACTAAATGAGAATAACTAGTAACAAATTTTCTTTTTTTCATATATAGTTCCTAGAGTCTGTCTTAATTAAACTATTATTTTTTAAAAAAAGAAGAGGAAAAAGTTTATATTTCCAAGTAAATAAGGTGTTCTGTTTGATTATTACTATGTATTTAAGTATACTTTGTAGTTTTTATACCTAAGAATTTACCTAGAAATCTAATAAGCTTTTACTTAATAGTATGTAATAATTTTTAAATTACTATATTTCTAGATTTAGTTACTAATTTGCAATATATATTTACTTAATTGATATTATTGATGAATATTATGATACTTAAATTTTATTGTTTATTATGTCATAGAATACTTCATATATTTTCATCTATCATATATATTTTAAATAATAAATTAGCCCATGCTTGTATATCTCTATGCTATTTTGGTGAGTCTATTGTTGATGTATCTGATGAGGTATCTAAATTTAGTAAGCCAATCTTTTTTTGACGTTTCAATTGAAGTGAATTTTCAATAGAATCTTCAGTATATAATTCATTATTAAATCTATTATAGTTGGAATTCTCTGGGATGGGATTATTCTTAGAGTAGCTTAGTGGATCAGATAAAAAAGTGTTAATATTTGATTTTCTTTGTTCCTCTAAAATACATAAGATATCTTCTAATTCACTACATCTTCTAGTTAATTTAGAATTCTCGTACTCTAGAGTTCCAAGTTTATTTTGTAATATTTCTAATTTTGATCTTGCTTCTATGAGGACAGCATTCGTCTCTCTGGTATAATTCTCCGAATCCATCTTGTATTTATCATATTCTTTAGATAAATTCTTTAAAAGTGATAACTCTAATGAGAGTGAATTTAATTTTTCCTTGTATCTCTTCTCTAACTGCCCTTGACTTCTTATATTTGATGTACGTAGCCTGTGTAGCTCTTGTTGGAGACCTTCAATATCATTTTGATAATGTATGCATTTGCTGCACTGAGTTTGCATAAATATATTGGTATTTGTATAGTTATATATAGTAACTACTCTACTTTATGCCTCAGATAACTATATAATCTGCTTTCACTTTGATATATTTTTAGAAAGATATGAACCCGCTCGTTAAAATAAATCAATATGACCAAATACCGGGATATCCGGTACTCCCCGGTATTTTTAGTGCAAGATCAAGGCACAAAGACCCACAACATATACGCACCAAGAGTTTTTTTAAGTGCGACACGTTTGGAAATACTAACAAATATTTTAAAATCAAATTTACAGTATAATAAATCTTAGTGAGTCTTTATTTAAGGAAAATTGACTTATCAATAAATAATGTAAATACTAAAGGCCTACTAACAGTTGATATGCTATAGTAAAGTAAAATTACATTATAAAGTAAAAGTGAATTTCCTACATAATTGATTCTTCATTAATATTAACCATGCCACTCAAATGGCTGAGGTGGACTTTGTTCAGTAGTGGTTGACTCTACATGTTCATCCACAATACTTTGTTCCTGCTGCAAAGACTCTGTATTATTTTTGGTTGTATTGTCTTTAGTCTCACCAATAACTTCAGCAAATTCCTCAGGTTCATCTGGTTTTGTATCCCTTAATAGGATAAATCCAGACATCTGTTTCGGGAATATAGGAACGTATCTAGAATCTGGTAAGTACTCAATGTACTTAACTTGTGCTGGAAGTACTCTACATGGATTTTGTAAAATAGTCGTATTACCATGAACTAATCCTGCATCTAAACTTTTCATAGTGTTATCTTTATCTTCACTTATTGTATCAATCTTATTATCAGTATTAATATCCACTAACATTGCAGTTGTACTCACTGCAGAAGTAGAATTCCCATTTCTAGTTTCGTCATCAATAGTCATTGCAGAGACTTCATTAACTTCAGTCTCAGTATTTGTAGTAATCTTTTTATTTTTCTTGTTTGCAGTTGATAAAACAGCAGTGAGGACAACTTTCTTATCTTCGCTCTTTGCAACAGAAAATGGTTTTGGATAATCAAACATTCCAATAGAAGCATTACATTTAACTTTGAAATTTTTTGGCATCCTAATATCTTCAGTAATTCCAATAAGGGCAGTTGGATAGTATACTAAAGATATACAATGTACTAATGGAAACCAGTACCAAAATTGCGAAAAAAGTGTAAGTCCAACGACAGATTTCGATCTTATATGACCAGTACGTGAGAATAAGGATGCCACAACATTCCTTCCTCCTGAATCTAATAAACCAACTCCTAAGATTGCACCAAATCTTGTTGTTACATGTTCATGTTTATCAGTACAAGCTTTAATCATTTGTTGCCTAATAGCATTTGTTTGATCACATAAAGTATTATTTAGTTGCATAAGCACAAAACCAAGCCCAATATATGCAGCTTGTCTAACAAAATCTGTAGTATCACTTGTCATGTTTCTTAATATGGAAAGAACACTTTGTAGTCCAGTTCCACAGCAAGTCATACCCAATGTCAAAGCAGCGGCGTATCTTACATGTGGATTGTAGCTATCACAAAGTAATTTAAATACTTGTGGTATATTGTGTGCTCTATTACATAGAACTAAACCTAAAGCAAATACTGCAGCTCTTCTATTATCATCTGATAATTCTGAAACACATGAATGCAATAATTTTTCCAAAGCGAATTCATTCCCAGTACCACAGTAGGCTAACCCTAGAACATACAAGCTTCCATATCTTATAAAATGTTCATTATCTGAATTCAACTGAAAGTATAAGTCATTTGCCTCTTCCTCCTTCTGATACATAACAAGTCCCATTGCCAAAGAACAAGCCCGAACAATCTTCTCATGTTGTGTATCTTTTGCATAAGATAACAAGTCACTTATAACCTTAGAAGATCCAGATCCCAACATTACCATTCCTAGTGCATAAGTAGCTGCCTCACCTGCAACAGCATTATCCATATAAAGGATACTTTTTAATTCGTCATATATTTCAGGATCACATGATCCCATACAAAGTAGTCCTAAACCTAAGCATAATCCATGTTGCAATACTTCATTTCTTTGACAATTGTGAAGTTGATTCAATAAATACTCCTTTATTTTATTATCAAAGTGATTGGCATGAATTAAACCAAGAGCATAATAAGCTCCACCTTCGCTATATGGGCCTCCATGAGAATTAGATGTATTTGAAGTTCTCCCAATAGATGAACCTGAAATCCCCTCTCCATGACTAGGACCAGAAGATGTCGCATTATTTCCAGATATCGATTCTCCTGAGTATGATGTTTGAGGTAAGCAAGTAGATAGTACTTTAAATGATTCTTCTATATGACCCATATGAATAACGCCTAATGAAGCAGATGTAGAGAATCTTGACCAATGAGTAGCTTTTCCAAGCCATTCCAAATTATTTCTTAAAAAAACATCACAAGTAGTTCCAGCTTGCATCAATGCATGGGACATAACTAAAGCAGTATGGATAATTGAAGACCTTTGATCAGAATTACTTCTTATATAGTCCAAAAGTCCCAAATCAGGTTGATTATTCAAATATAGAAATTGTAAAGTTAAATTAATTGAGGCATCACCTCTTAGTATATACTCTAATTTCTTTAAGGGTGTAGAGTGGATACTCGATTTCAGTGTTAGAAAGTTAGATTTATTCGTAGTATTATTGTTAGAATTAACATGGATACTCTCATCTATTGGTTGATTTTGTTCGTTTAAACTATCTGTATTAGATAATTTCTTTATTTCCTCTAATATTCTCAAAATAAGAGATTGATTTCCATAATCCTTAAGAAGAAATGCAATTGAATATCCCATCAAAATATAATCTTTAGTTTTAATTAAATTATGTAGGATAAATGCCAATTTCTGGGAATTTCCAGTATGATACAAACATTCACAATATTGAGGTAATAATTCACTGATTTTAGTTATTTTCTCATTGATTATATCACCATAATATCCAATTTTATTTATACCAATATAATTTTCAATAGCTTCAATTAGAATATTGTAGCATTCCAATCTAAATCTGTTTGAGCTTACAATCATATGAGCTGATTCAACGAAATACTCAACTATAGATACCAAACTATCACATATATTCCCTACATCATCTAAAATACTCCTCATAATATCGCATCTTCTAGCTTCTATTGCTATCCCTATAGCATCAATATAATTGCCATTAGCTGTACAACGCTTTATCAAATCAGACAAAATCTCCTCTAATCTCAAATCCACTTTATCTGATTCGTTATAATAATAAAGATTGTTTGAGTTGGAGTTTGATTTATCTTTATCACTTTTATCTACAGACTCAGTTTTCTTGTATGAATCATTACAAACTCTTATAAATTCATCAACACACTTTACAACCATACATTGAGTATATGGGTTATTTTCAGAAGGATCAAACAACTTAGTGCAGCTAAGTAAATATTTTAAAGCTTCATTGTAATCTTCTAGATGAAAGTAAACTTTTGATGCCAATAGTGCAGCTAATTCCCTGTTTGAAAAGCTTTCATCTTCATAACAGCTCTCAATCAAACCTATACAATCAGCAATCTCATACCAGTAATTATCAACAATCATATTCAGTTGTTCTAATGCATATAACTTTAATTCCTCAGTATCTTCATCTAGTAATGCCAGATACACTGAAGCAGACGTCAGTTTAGATGAGATATTCTGCATTGCAGATACTCCAGATATTAACGAAATAGTGCCAGAGTCCTCTAATAATGTTACCATTCAATACTCAATATATTGACAAAAAAGAGTTTAGCTAATATCTCACTTGGAAGATGTTCTCCTTGTGCCAATATTCCAGTATATTGCAGGTATATCCAATCTAATCAGTTATAAAATAAACCGTACAAAACTATACCAAGCTTTTTTTTTTTTTTATAATAAGGCTTTGCCACGTTGTAGTATAGTTTACTCTATTATTTGAATACCTCAATCTACACTCTTAATTTCTATCCCCCCCTCTCTTTCTTAGTCCGTGGGGTACAAGGATTATAAGCCTTCATAAACAAGCGCTTTTTGTGTGCTAAGTTTACCGCTTATAAAAGGGGATTTATTATATTTTTTAATATAAGAATTTATAAAAAGTTTTATTAATTCCTTTTTTTTTTGTAGTTATCTATAATAATAAATAAATAAATAAATGACCATAAAATAATGGAGATTAAAGGGTTATACTAGAATGGCCAGAATAGTGGCAATTAGTAATTCTACACATAATTCTAAGAGCGCCAGAAATTATACAGGAGTTAATGCACATAACCTACAAGATAGGACTGAAAGTCATAATATGAGAATGGCTACAACCACAACTATAGAAGTTAATTCTTCACTTAAAAATAGTAGTGCTACACAATTAATATCTTTGAGGACTGAGGAATATT
>NW_027122890.1:37920-38294 GCF_001865355.1 Cryptosporidium andersoni
ATAGGGAGATAGATACTAATGAAAGTTTGACATCTTTTAATAATTTACAAAATAAAACAAAGAAATCAAACAAAAGTGGATCTCGAGTATGCTGGGATGAGAGTGCAGTTGATAATGAATTTATGAATAAAAGGAAATCCAAAAGATGTTGTATATATCATAAACCAAAGCAATTTGGAGAATCATCCTCAGAAGATGATTCTGAAAGTGAAGAAATATGTAGCTATAACAATAGAAAAAAATTATAGATAAGTATAGCAAAGTAAATGGTGATTAGAGTCTTTTTACATTAACAATCTTCTATTGTGACTTTTACTTTATGATTAACAACTGAACTAAAGTTACAAGTGTAGTAATTTACTTGTTAAAGTATA
>NW_027122890.1:38370-45624 GCF_001865355.1 Cryptosporidium andersoni
TATATATATATATATATAGTATTATTCAAGGGATAAGAAGAATAAGTTTACAATAATAAAACTATTACAGATCACTTTGATAGGTAGGTTAATGGGAGCTCTAAACATTAATATTTATATAATATTGTGTTTAATAAAAAAAGAATGTGTGTTCAAGAATAATATTTCTAAATCTATATATATTTGTTTGTCTATATGCTTACAATTTTATTGTATTATTCAAAAATATTAAAATGAAAAATTTAATTTACCAGGTATTCAAGTAACAGTATAAAAGTAATCTTTTATAAATTATTTCAAAGAAAAAGCATAATATCTCCTAATAGCATGTTGTCTTAGAATATTCCTTAGTATCTTTGATATATATTTACAAGCAGCTGCTGAATGTTCAAGTAGAAGATTTAATATATCCTCGTCAATCTTTGTATTTAATTCCATAGTTATAGGGGCAATGTATTCATCAGTACTATAAATTGCAAAAGACATAATTGTCTTTAATACATCAAATTCTGCCTGTACAATATCATATAATGGGATTTTCCCATATAATCCAACAGTAGATGATATTACTAGATCTTTCATACCAATGCCTGCATTAGCTAAGGCAAGAGATGTAGCATTTATCGCAGCAGACCTCACACCTCCATCAGCCTCTAAGACATTAATATTTATAATTATTTGTGATCTTACATATATCTCACTTATAGCTGATTCAAAAGTTCTTGTTATAATCAAACTATTTTCGGTACAAAACCTATCATTCTTTCCTCTTTTTCTTCTATCTGGAGTACAAAATGGAGACATTCTAAAGTTACAGTGTAGTTGTATACCTGACTGTGAAGATGAATTTAGAAGTGGTATGGGACCACAAATTGATGTAATCAATTTTGTCTGACCTTGTTCATAGTATACACTACTATCACTTAAGTTTGATGTTCCATTGGATATTTTACAACTTATTCTCCTAATCTCATTAAAACGACGTCCATCAATACGAAACCCTTCTGAGTTTAGTATCTCGTTAAATGACTATAGATAAGTATTAGCAAAAATATTACAAGACAAAATTATAGCGCTATAAAGGGTCTTTATTTAGTTCAAAAACTCAAAAGTTTTCCTTTATCTTTTTATACGCTTAAACCTACCATTATGTCAAGTTACTTAAATTATTGGAATATATCTTACAATATAATGACTGCTTCTAGTTAATTTATATATTTTAGTATTAATATTAAATAAATTAAGATACCGCAAATTGGCGGTATAAAATACCGTCTAAATCACTTTTTGTATTTATAAGTAAATTGAATATTTAGGCTTAATATTAACCAGGTATAATCAAGTATAGACACTATTCATATAAATTCAGTTATATATTTTATAATTTAAGGAATATGAAATCTCATAATATATGGTAGTAAATTATTTAGACTTCAACGAAGCTGATACACACTTGAAACTTGAGAATGAAGATACTGGTACACTTCCTGAAAAAAAAAATTCAAAATTAGGAATTAATGATTATTTTACTACAAATAATATAACTATACAATCTAAAGAATATGTGGATATTTTATTAGAGGATATTATAGATGAATTTGTGAATCAATATAAACCTAATATGGTACCTAGAATAATTGCACTAATAGACATGGATGCATTCTTTACTCAAGTGCAGCATAAAATTTGCGATATACCTAAAGATAAACCTCTTGTAGTCTTACAAAGAAATACAGTTATAGCAGTTAATTACCCGGGACAAGCTAGAGGTATTAAACGTGGTATGAAATTACAAGAAGCCTTATCTATATATCCGGATTTAGCAATCCCAAAAACTACATATTATGACGATAAAATAAAAGATCGTAATAGTTACAATATTAAAAAAATTTCATTAGAAATTTATAGAGAAGCATCAAGAGAAATATTTGATAATATAGCGAACTATATTCCAAAGTGCAAAATTCAAATTTCATCAATAGATGAAGCTTATATAGATCTATCTGGAAATATAAAATTAATACTTGAATATATTGTTTTAGTTTTGAAAGGTGAAAGATCTGATTATAAAGGTATTGAAGATTTATTATGTTTAACAGATGAGGAGATATTAAATTATAAACTAAATATTGTAAAAAATCATAAAGAGATGAATTTTATGAAATGTTTGATGGATTTATTTCCTGAATTATTCAATGAAAAGGAAAGATCTAAAATTTTTTTAATATTATTTAATTCATATAATGAAAAAGGAAAATTTTCATTATTTGATATTTATGGATTAAAATTTGATGAAATATTGATATTATTAGGAGCTACAATCATTTATAGAGTTAGGAATAGATTATTGCAGGATCTTGATTATACTTGTAGTGCAGGTATATCTATAAATAAGATGCTTGCAAAATTGGTATGTTCTTTAAGAAAACCTAATGGCCAATCTGTACTACTTTCACGATGGATTAATCAATATATGGGGATATTACCAATATTGAAATTAAGATTGTTAGGTGGAAAGTTAGGAAAGTTAGTTTCAGAGAAACTTCCAATGGTAAGAATGTCATCAGATCTTCTACAATATAATAAGAGTACTTTAATAAAATTATTTGGTGAAAAGAATGGTGAATATTTATATAATACCTGTCGTGGTATAGATTTAGAAGCTGTTATAGAGACTCAACATTGTCGTAGTATTTTATCATCTAAAAATTTTTATTCAGGTTTAGATAATCTAGATGAAATATTTAAATGGCTTCATATTTTTTCATCTGAACTTTCTGAAAGATCTAAAAACTTATACAAAACATTAAAAATACGACCAACTAAGGTTGGAGTTACAATTCGTAATAAATTAAGTCAAAATAGAACAAGAGTACAATCAATCAATTATAGTGATCATACACCTAATACAGATATTATATATGAAACTGCTAAGTTTATTTTTTTAAACAGATTTTATGAACCTAATAATTCTAATATACAAAAAAAAGAATCTGATATAAATACTAGTTATATTAAAGATATATTTCCTTGTAAGTATCTTGGCGTTTCATTACATAATTTAATAAAGGATGATAGTAAATTTGATATATTACAATTTGATATTTCAAATAATAAAACAAATAATAAATTAAGATATGATGAAAATATTATAGAAAATTATAAAAATGAAAATAAAAATAATATACAAGAATTTGATAATAATTCATTAGATATATTACAAAGTACAAAAATTATAAATCAATTAGAAAGAAATCCAAATATTAAAGAAGATATAATTGAATTATCAAGTGACTCAGATAAAACTTATAATTGTAATATTTGTCATCAAATATTGAAGTTATCTGATAAGCAACATGATAAATACCACTTAAATTCCAAATTACAAAGTAGTAAGTATCAAGATCCTATGAAAAAACAAGGAATATCACTGCTAAATTCATCATTAAAGATAAATGAAAAGAAACCACATAATTTAAGGAGAAAGAGATCACTAAATATATATACAAGTGAAGATACATTAAAACAGACAAAATTGAATATATAGACACTTCAATAATCTAGTTTAAAAGATCCTTAAGAAATAGATCATTGATATTCACTAATATTACTCTATATTAATTCTTTAGAATAGTCGGAATTGTTTACGAGCTGTACCAAATATTTGATTCTTCTCTACTTTCAAAACATTAAATCTAACTGTCTTAGATAATGGACGGCATTGCCCAAATGTAATAATATCACCTTCTTTAACATCAAAGCATGGTGAACAATGAACAGAAATATTTTTATGTCTCTTTTCAAAACGATTGTATTTAGGAACATATTTCAAATAATTCCTCCTTACTACTATTGTTCTCTTCATTTTCGTGGAGATACACATACCTTTTAAGATACGTCCACGAATACTAACATTACCAGTAAATGGACATTTCTTATCAATATAAATACCATCCTTTGCTTCTGCTGGCACTGTAAATCCTAAACCTGGATCCTTGAAATAACGTGGGATTTTAGAATTTGACTTTTTTGATAAAAGTCTCCTTGCCCCAATAAAAATAGTTTCTTGTTTTTGAAAAGCCCTCTCTGTTTGAACATCAATTGAAGAAGCTTGGTGAACTTTTGAGGACATCCTTAATTCAAAATTATCTAATAATCACACAGGTAATATTTTATTAATATTTGATCCCTATTCTTATTGATTTAAATATATCCCAAAGGGAATTAACTATTAACTATTATAAATAAATTAATTATTTTTTTTAAATATCAGTACTTGTCTTAGTATTATAATATTAAGGTATATATTATTTATAATAATAAATATTCAAGTCTTAATAATAAAATTAAGCGCTACAAAAACGTCTCTTGAGACACCGCGGTAACTATAAAATATTTTCTAATAGTAAAATGGAGTTTTAACATTAGATCTTATTATTTGCCGCTAATTTATATAAGTATAATTTTTAGATTATTAAATAAGTAGAATAATTTGTAAATATTTAAAAAGTAATTAATTATGATAATATTTTTCTTTTATTATTATCTTAATAATATACTAAACCTATTTATAAAGAAACAAATTACTATATACTTCTATTCAGAAAAATAAAAAATAAAAAAATATTAAGTATTATATATTAGAGATCAATTCTTTAAACTATACAAATTTTATAGATTTATTTAATATTTTAAGACTAATAATTATATTCTTATACATCCTATTATATCTGTATCTAGATATTTTTATTTATATTTTGGCGGTTGTAAAGTTATTACCCTAGGGTAGTTACTCATCAAACTATTATAAGGTAAAATACTTAAATAATCCTTATAATAAGGAAAAATTATAACTGATATCAGATATCTAATTATGTCAGGTAATTCAATTTATTGTCTAATTATAATAAGAAAATTCTTGATTCAAAATGGCTTAAAAAAAGCTGTAAAATATATAGACAAAAAACTTACCAAAATATCGAACAATAATATTGAAGATATAGAAGATAATCTTCCTAATATTTTAGATTTACTTCAATCTTATAATAAAAATAATAAGATATCAGATCCTATACTAAGTTTCAAAAATAAGAAAGTACAAAAAAATAAAATTAAAAAGAATCATGATAAGGAGACAGATATAAAAGATATACAATGTTTGGCAACCTTGACAGATTCTTTAAAAAATTCCAATAAAAAAAGTAAAAAAAGTGAAAAGATGAAATTAAATACTTGTGATGATATTCATACTGAACATTTTTGTACTTCTGATAATAATCAATTAGAATTTCATAATATTGATAAATCACAGGTTAAGGATATAAAGACAATCAATTCTAACATTTATAAAAATAAACAAAGTCAAGAAAATAGGTTTAGTCGAATTGATGATTCATGGAATGAAAAAATTACTGATGAAAGGTTAAAAGATAACTCTTATTGGAATATGAAAAAGTATAATAAGGATAGTAGTGATTTTGCATCTAAAGCTGCAATAGAATTAGGGAAAGTTCATGGAAAGAATTTCAGACAAGAGAAAGCAAAAAAAAAGAGATGCTCATGGAGAGGTTCTGGAAATATTTCATGTGAGGTGAATTCTGTACAATTCAATGATTCAGATTAAATTTATAACTTTCCTTGATATTTAACAATAATTTATTCATTAAATAAATATATAATAGGTTATTTAATATTTATAAGGATATTAACAGGAGATAAAGTAATTTTAAGTACTATATATATTATAATAATACTAGATAAATTTAATCATAACAATAAATTGTAGCTGGTTTTTTTTCTTTTTATTTCCTCCTTAAATTAATATTTTATCACGCTATTTAGACTTTAAAATAGGCATTCGGCGCTTTTGTTTTAAATACTATCCATTATATATTGAGGGGAGTATTATTGGAAAGAATGAGAAAGTGGAAATGATAGATCAGAGAACTGCTCTTTTTTCAACATTAAATAGCAGTAGAAGTCGTTATTCTAGATATGATGAAGAAAAATATAAAGGGTCAACAATATCAAGTAAGAAAAATACTACTGTAGACACTCAGGTACATATGAAATTCCATTTTTCCTTAATTTTTATCTATTCTAATATTAATTTAATTTCTAAATGATCTCTTTGATAGGCTATTTTAGAAGAACAAAATGACCAATATATGATAGACTTAGAAGCTAAAGTTTCAGACCTAAAAAGTATTAGTATTGCCATGAGACAACATGTTAAAGAAAGTAATGATATACTTTCAAGTTTAACGGATGAAGTGGGATCAATCGGAATATTGTTGAAAGGTACAATATCTAAAATAAAATCTTTGGGTGGAACAAATAGTTGGAAACATATTTGGATTATGGTACTCTTCATATTCTTTATATTTCTTCTGATGTATATCTTATTTAAAAGAAATTAGATTAATTGAAATATCACATATATATATATGTTATACTTAGTATTCTATTTTCTTTTTATCTTTTGATTTACTTTATAAATGTTATAATTTGACATTTTCTTATAATTATTTATTTTCTCATAAAATTCAATATATTATCATATATATTTATTATTTAATTGTAGTCACCTCATTTATTTTAATTTCATAATAATTTAAGAATTGAACAATAAATATTTGGACCCGTTCCTTATTTTTATCTATTTGGGAATAAAAAGGGATCCAAACTATCCCCATGCAGAGGGGTGATCCGGGATTCGAACCCGGGACCTCTCGCACCCTAAGCGAGAATCATACCCCTAGACTAATCACCCAACAATATAGACGGATGTTACTCTTTAATGTTGATATTTACTAAAGTTAATATTAGGTTACTTATTTCTCAGTAAGAACTCACTATAATTAATCTTTTCTTAAGAATACGCAAGTTATAATAACTATCAATAATTCCTATTTATTATTACATTATTCTAAACAAAAAATCTTCATATATTATTTTAATAAAGTAGATAAGTCTTAATAATATTATTTAAATAGTAAAATAAAGATTTATAAATTCTATTATATAGTTATAAGGAATAGTAATGTTACATATTACCTAAAACAGATTGCAACTTGGTTGATATTTAAACTAATGATAAATCTCTATTTTATTCTATTGTAAATGCATAAATATCTTTAATATTAGTAAATAATTGTAAAGCGGCAAATTTTATAATATTCCATATAAATATAACTCATAAATCTGGAGTCTTGGACAGCTTGGGTGATTAGTCTAGGGGTATGATTCTCGCTT
>NW_027122890.1:45685-56203 GCF_001865355.1 Cryptosporidium andersoni
TTTTTTTTTTTTTTTTTTTCAAGGGAGCTATAAATATGAACAAATATATATATAGTTGAGATAATAAATGGTATTTCAATTATAGTTAAATTAATCATGTACAAATCTGTATTATTTCAGAGGTAGGACTCATTTCAATATTAGATATATATTTATATTATTTATTTATAAATAGAAGCCTAATGATATGAATAAAGTAAGCAGTATATTGTACTCTCCCTAATGTGAATGAGAACTAATTAAACTAAGGAATAAATGTAACCATATATTTTAACTATCACAAGGAAGATAATCAGGAATTGAAGAGAATTGACGCATACCTGATTTGTAATGAGCTAATTCATATGATAAAATTTTTCTTGTTTTTTGTAGATATTTAAGTTGTAGTGGAGTTAGATTAGTAGTATAAGGATCCTTTATTAAAGTATTTGTAAGAGGATCTTCAATAATTGAGCTCACCTTATTACAAAACATCTTATTTTTATATTTATCATTATCATCCCATTTCACAGTTTCATATGAGCCATTTCTTAAAGCTGAATTAATATTAACATTATTCTCACAAGTATAGTTAGAATGTGTGTATAATCTTCGAATCTTACGTCCTCTTGGTGGACTCATTCTATCTGTCCTATCGTCCATAATACTTTTACTATTAATTCAACAACCTTATATCTACCTTTTAAGATTTTTATTCTTGTTTAGGTTTGTCTCTATCTTGAGTAGTTTCTCTCCTCAGAAGGTAATAGTTAAAAATATAACCCTTATTATTCAACTATCATATAAAAATAACCAGATCTTCACAAAATCCAGTGATATGGAATATCTTATTCTCAAATAATTACGTTTTTCTTCTTTTTTTTCTCTTTTTAAAGAAAAAAAAAGAAAAAGGTAAAGAAGATAGGGGAAGATAAGAAAAGAGGACAAAACAAAACTTACAATTTTACCAAGTTTGTAAGTCATAAAGACCCGCCCTATAATTAGATTGTATTGATTTGGCGCTAATAATTTTTTTTTTTTTTCCTTAGATACCTATTTGAAAAAAAAAATTAAAGAAACATAAACTGAGGAAATATATCTTCAGTGATACTATAGACTTAAAAAAAGGAAAATAAAGGAGATAATTAATATGAAAAGAAAAAAAGAGGGTAATCACTTAATTAGATTAGATAGTGATGATGAAGACTATATATATAAACATGAGCACAAATATAAATACTTTAAGGATCATAATAATAAAGAGGAGTTGGGATTAAAACTAGATAAAAATCAATATGATAAGACTGAAATAAATAAATATATAGAAGAAGAATTCCCAATTTTTATACCAGAGGATTGTAGTGTATTAGATGAAGAAGTAAATAATATACAACTTAATTTAAATAATTTACAAAGTGAAGTAGATAAAAAAGAAGTCGAATATAATAAACTACAAGTTACAAAAGTTGTAAATAAACAGAATATTAACTTCAAAAATATAAAGAAATTAAAAACCAATATTCAAGATATTAAATTAAGACTACGTAGTAAAGATATATATGATTATAAAACTGAATCATCAACCAGATTAAATATTGAGGATATAGATTATAAAGTAGATGATGATGAATTGTTTTATTCTAAATTATCTATATCTAAAGTTAAAACTCCAATAATTAATCCAGATAATAAAAAAGAATTAGGAATGAATATAAAAGTGGAGAATACTAATGATAAATTAATAAAAGATGAAGGAATAGAAATATGTGATAATTTATCATCTGGAATTATTATATCTACTGAGGATGAAATTTGTAGGCTTACATCTAATAAGAATGATATTAAAAACAATAATAGGGATGTATCTAAAAAAGATATAATTCTAACTAATTCTAGCATTACAGATAATCCAAATGTTATAGTAAAATTATCTAAAAAATCTGAAGAAATAGATGACATTTCTAATTATTCAAATAATGACTTATTTGTAGAAAAACCTTTAGATTTTGGGATGGCATCTGCATTGGAATTATTTAAACAGAGGGGAGAAACTTTCTCAAATCCTATAAATAATAAGCAAGATTCTCTTAGAGATGTTGTCTTATGGCATATGGATGAGAATGGTAATATTTTAACTCAAAAGGAAGCTTTTAGACAATTATGTTGGAAATTTCATGGTAAGAAGTCTGGCAAAAATAAAATTGAGAAAATGATTCGTAGATCTATAAGAAATGCATGAAATTTTTGACTAATTTCCCGCCTTATTTTTTTTTTTAGCGCTTAATAATTATTTTGAGACAGGAATAATATTTGGTATCTTATATATTTGATAAACCTTTATTAATTTTTAATTAGAATATTAAGAGGAATTTTATAAAAAGGAAAAATATGAGAAGAAGTAGTATTACTTTGTAATTTGGCTTATATACATTATATGTAAGTTTTATATTTCGTTTTTTTTAATATATAAATGGAACTCTAAAAATTATATATAATTAGTAATGATGATTCCCAAATAGCTGCGACGGGCGATCAGACCTTGCTATTATTAATGATATATTACAATAATAATACAATGGTGAAGATGCTATCCTGAATTAATTATACTTATATTTAGAGTTTCAATAAGCAACTTTATATAATAAATAGATAATTACAAAATGGATGATCTTTTATATTTATTCTAATAATAATTTAAATGAAATGGGTTAATCCTGCCATGATGATAGAAATATACAATAAGTGAATATTTCCAATAGCTACTAAATTATGGTTATATAATGAAAATAATATTTCGCTCCTATCTGAGTAACTTTGACAAAATATTTATGTCAATAAATGCAGGATAGAACTCACATTCTTATGATGACAGAGTATAAAAAAACTAGAGTCGCTGACCCAGAAATATTATATTGGGTATGATTACAGTGATTCTCTTGGCTGTCTGAGAAGGATATTTGATTATTTTATTTTAGAATAATTTAATTGAAAATAGATCATATATAACAATTTTAATTAATTTGAATATATTTATTTATAGAATTTAATAAATATTGGGATTTTTTTTCTTTTCTAGAAATAAAATTATAATATTATATATACTTATTCTGAGATAGTGAATATATACATAGAGACAAATATTGAATATTATCATATATGTAAGGAGATATTTTATAATTCCTTACTTTTTATATTAATCTAAATATATAATATTGTGATATTTTAATAATATATTGAATCTTCTTTGAATATCTTCTACATAATGAATTATATATTCATTAAGATCTATAAGATTTATACTGAAGTTATTTAATAATAGTTAATATACATTAACATTTTAAATAAGTAAATTAGAAATAATTTTTAAACACAAAAGATTTAATTATTTAGAGTACTATTTGCAGGTATTATAAATTCATTAGATATACAGTAAAATTTTTATATTGACAATAAATTATTAGAATTATATAATTGAAATATAAATTACTCAAAGTAACTATACAATAAAATAATAAAGTTTTAATCACAACAATTTAAAGATTTTAAAATTTTTTCCTATTTCTTTTACTTTTCTTGTTTCTATTTTTTTCAATACGTTTTGTTGCTCTTTTATCTTTCTTAAGTCTTTTATCAACAAATTTTGTCTTTACATTCTTCATATATCCTTTTATATCTTTACCCTTTTTATTATTAACTTCTTTTGTAATTCCATGCCTTCTTGTAACTGCATAAACAGTGGATCGCTTTGAATTAGCTGCACTTTTTGCTCTTTTCATTAGATTTTGAATTACTTTAGATTTTGATGTTTCATTCATTTCTTCTGAATCAGCAATAGCCAAAGCTTTTTGTCTTGCTTTTTGCAAAAGTTTTTCTTGCCTTCTCTTCTTTCTATATAGAGCTTCTACTTCCTTACGAATTGTTCTTCTACTTATTTCTCGAATTTTTGCTTTATATTGAGCCATAAGCTCTTTAGTAACTGGTAATTCAGGTTTATTATGTTTCATCTCATCTTCCACAAACCAAGAAGGTAAACCTAAAGTCTCCCCATCTTCTATAGGATCATGAAAAGAATAACGATTATAACTCCCATCAATAAGATCCATTCTAGTCGATTTATTAACTAGTAAAGATCCAATAGCTTGTACTTCCTCTAATTCCTTTTCACTAGTTGGACATTTAATAGTAGAAGATGGAATAATAAATTCAATTTGGGTTTTATCCTTAATTCTAGATTTAACTTCTTTTTTTTGTTTTTCTAATTTTTTTCTTTTCTTTTCACTTAATGGTATTTGGGGAATTTCATCTTCATTTAATTCTTTTATTAATATAGATTTATTATCACTTTTATTGTTATCTAATTTGGTTATTAAAGTATTTTCTAATTCAGGTGTATTCTTATTATTTAATATATCATCAAAGAGAGGATTTGAAAACCACATCATTGATTTATTATCATTTTCAGTAATTTTTCCGGTATTATAAACTTCATTTTTTTCATCATTAGATTCTTCATTATCATCCTGCATTTGACTTACAACCTTTTCAGCTAGAATTTTCTCATTTTCTATATCTAATTGATTACTAAATTCATTTATTTCTTTGCACCAGTCTGAAATAATTTTTTTACGACGAGTTTCCTTTACACCTTTTCTGTGATCTCTAATATTTTCATTCTTATTTTTACTTGACTTTCTAATTATATCTTGAACTTCCAAATCAATATCTAATTTCATATGATGATCAATATATTCCTCTTCACTATCTTCAGATTCATTTATAGTTTGTTCTTCATATGATATACTTTTTTTTGAATAGTTCGAATCTTCATTTGTATCTAATACCATATCTATACCTAATAAATTTTCATTTACATTATGTCCAAAATCTGAATCAGGAAAATAAGTTTCTGGATCTACTAATTGACTTTCCTGTTCTAATATATCTGCTACTATAGGTGTATAGTGAAATAAGTCAGGTTCATCTCTAGTCACATCAAATCCTCCTTTTGATAAAGATAAACGCCATTCCTGTTTCTTTAATAAAGCTTTTTTCTTCTTCTCTAAAACTTTGTTACGTTTCCTTTGAATTTCCAGTACTCTATTCAATTCATTATCTATATCTTCCGAATCTTCTGTTAAATTAGATAAATTGCTATCTTTTATATCATTATTTTCATCTTCATTAATTCCATTATCTTCAACTTCACTAATTATATCCTTGTTGGAATTATTTACTCTATATAATCCAATTTCCTTTAGTACTAAAAATCTCCATTTAAGTAGTTGCATAAGTTCATTTTTTCCTAGTACTTTTAAATCATCGCATAATATTTTTATTTCTTCATTGGTACGTTTGTTGTTTAGTACTAATTTTATAAATTCTCTCTCTTCTGTATTATCATTATCTATAGGTAAAAGACGAATCTTCTGAGATTTTAATAAAATCTGAGCAGGATTCTCAGAATAGAAAAAATCAAATAAGTTTATAATACGGAAATCATCTTCTTCATAACCATCTCTATTCCTTTTTCCAATATTTTTCATTAATTCTGATAATCCTGGTTTCACTTTCTTTGTTCGCATTTCAGTTAATCTTAATTCTTGAGATTCATCTATATCATTTGAATTTGTAAATATAAATTTTGGATCAAAAAATTTTGAATCAATTTTATGAGGAGCCTTATAATCTAGACAAACTAGAAATATCTCAGCTGATACATTACGAGATGATTGTGGTTTTGTTGCTCTTACTGTCTTAAATAGTTGACTAAGAACCCATATTAATGAATTATAATCACTTGAACGAAATATTTTCGTTATAAATATACCTCCTGGTCGTAATATATCACAAGCTAATTTAGTAGAATGTAGTACTAGTTCGTTTTGTATATATGCATCTCTATTCCATGATGTACCTACATTTGGAGCTCCATCATGTAACACTACATCTACTGATAAACCTTCTAAATTATTCAAAATCAACTTTTTACATTGTTCAGTTGTAATATCACATTTAAATGTTGTTACTCCAGGTATTGATTTTATAGATACTAAATCTACTCCAATAATCTTACTTGATACACCCATATGACGTTTAGCTACCTGTAACCAGCCACCAGGAGCTGCACATAAGTCAACTAGAACTTGACAATTTTTAAATATGTCATATTTTTGAGCTAACTGGATTAGTTTAAAAGCTGATCTAGCACGGTATCCTTGTTCCTTAGCTAAGTGGTAATAACGATCTAATCGATCCTTACCAGTCTTTACTTTACGTCCCATTTATTATATTTCTTGAGTCCTAGTATTATGTAATAATAGAAAACTTCGTGACCTTATTCAACTGTCATCCACTGGTAGGACTACTATTTAGTTATTGGCTCTTTATTAAGAACAAAACTATCCCATTTAGCGCTATTACATAAGCGCTATATAACTAATAACTAATATATACTGAGAATTACTGTATCCTGTAATAAGAATAGTAACATTTAGTTACCCCAACTTTAGTAATACTTCGAAAACTTAAGGTATGCTAGCCCTATCCAATAATTTAAATTAGCAAGTACAAATCTTGAAGCTTAAGTTATATAGTTAAAGGTTCACTAGGTAAATCAAAATAAAACATAGTTTAATATCTAATTTATTAATAATTATAGAATAGATATACTAATTAAGCTTACTTTTGTCATATTAAAAAATTAAATTAATAAGAATTGTTTATTAATCATACATATAGTATATTAATTTATATATATTAATCCATTATTCAAATTATTACTAACTGTAAATAATAAATCACATTTATCTTTATCTATCGCCATATTAAGCATATTGTGGATTTTCTGGCATTTCCAATAGTTCCCCATACTTTATAAATGCAACAATAATAGTTGCATAAGCACCAATTCTTAATACACAACGCCATTTCGGTGAAATATATTCTTTTGATGGTGGCCTCATCATCCATGGTGGTAGCTGCATATTTCAAGTTATTTATAATTTTAATAATATTCTTTGATAAACAAGATTTTGAAAATATTACAGTTCTTTTTAGGTTGTGATAGACTTCAGAACTACATTGATAATAAAATTATCAATGACTAGGCTAAGCCTTAAGGAAATATACCGCCTTATTTACAGTTATGCTTTTCTTGTGTTGAACTTTTTAGGTGATATATATTTAAAGGTTCTTATCAATATAAATACTTCTCATATATCTTTATCCAATTTAATAATATATCTATAGCTTATTTTGCTAAAAATATCAGGAAATAACTGAATATAAATTCCTGCTTAATATTATTAAGCATTCTTAATTCTCAAGTTATTTTAGAATATATTGTGATTAGCTCAATATATTGAAGGTTCTATAAACAATCAATATATGTTTCGAGTATTTAATATATTACCATCAATCAATTAATTATACATAATATTTCTTTAAATGATACATACTGAACTTTTTAGTCATATCTTAAATATTTCATTATTTAGATTATTTAAATCATATCCTTTTAAAATCTTATTCTGAAAATTAAAGATATCTTGTTACTTTTATAATTAACAGAAATAGTGAAAAGAAGAAATCATACAAGTGTATGCATGCGCATGCAAACCACATCACTATTTAATTCTTAATTATTATTATACTAAAATATTAAAATATTTTAATTAAGATATCTATAGTGAGGAGAGATGAAATTAAATAATTCACAAATATATTATTTAATATTACAGACAATATATCCTTTTTTTAGTCTGCTACTATTTAGGAAGAATTGTTACAATTATAAATTTTATAATTTAAGTCTTAAAGTCAATTAGCATTCATTTTAAGGTATATCATCATTAATAGTAGCTTGGATAATTAGAATTTACCCACTCATGAATTAACTACTTGACAGTTAAAAATAGAATAAAAGGAAAAAAAAACCGCAATGTCTCGTCTGTAGCGGTTACTCCTACCACCTTTTTACTTCATTAAATGTTGTAATTTAGAGATAGAGCTACTTAAGAATCCCCCCCCTCCCCCCTTTAATTTTAATATTTCCGATACCTAGAAAGTAAACTTTTTTAAACAGTAAAAATCAGAATAACAAATTAAAAAGACAATATTGTATTTTTGTTATATATTGTTTATTGGGGCTCCTTAGGGAGATTGATTTCCCTATTAGTATATCTGGCACTAGAAAAGAGATATTTCTCTTTTAAATAAATTAATTAAACCTACTGCGGGGCCTAACTTATTTCTCTAGCTGTTACTTTAAATATTTCTTTGGCTTTATCGAAAATAAAGCAGATATTGATTTGTGGAAACTACAGTGACTAATTTATCTTAATGGACCAGTTAACTCAAGCTTCAAATTATGATACGAAACCAATGGAGACTTCTGTTAACAACTATTTTGGTAGGGACATCCCTATGACTTTGGAGAATAATAAAAATATTAATTATAACAGTAATAGCAGTACCAATATAAATAATGATAATGGAAATTGTAATAAAGTAGTATCCAATAATCTCCCAAGTAATTTTAGAGGATATTTACATAATAGTGTGAATAATATTCATTCAAATAATTATTATACATTTAATACAATTTATAGAGCAAATAGCAATATTAACAGTGGTGCACCAGCTACTAGACGCTCAACAAGAGCTCGCAAAGGTGTCGTTAGCTATGTTGAACTAGAAGCAGAATTTGACGAATTTCTTGAGAGTTCAAGTGATGAAGAGAAACCTGTAACTAAGAAACGTGGTAGAGGTAGACCAAGAATTAATAGAGATGCTATCATTGCAAGTACTGTACCTCCACGTGAACCTAGCTCTAGGCGCAAGGGTGCAGCTATGGGAAGTTTGATAGCTGCAGAGACAAAGTTAAATGCTGGATATGATGATGATGATGATGATGATGATGATGATGATGATGATGATGATGAAGATGAAGATGAAGAAGAAGAAGAAGAAGAAGGTGAGGGTGAGGGTGAAGGTAAAGATGAAGATGTAACTGACACTCCACAAAAAGTAGTGTTAACTCCAGTAGTTGAGAAGTTTTTAAAGAGACGGCCACAAATGAAACATAGCAATCCTAATGAAGAAAATAAGAAAGATGTTACATTAAATGAACAAGAAAAAACTGTAACTAATGAATCTGATGAAACAGATGAAACTAAGCAAGTGAAATCAACTGTTAGTACTGTTCAGCGTAAAATTCCTCGTGGTAAGATACCATATGAATATTTGGTGAAATACCAACAACAGAGTTATGCTCATTGCAAATGGATTACAGAAGATGATATTGAAAGTGATCCAGATCCTAAGGTTCGTATTAAATATTTGAGATATATACAGCGATTAGAACAGCGCGGACTGGGACATTCAGATGCAACAACATATATTGAAGATGTACCTGAACTGCAATATATAGATGGTGAAATTGATCGTATTGTAGACTGTACAGATGTATTTAGAGCATTATATCCTATGAAGGCAGCAGAAATAGGTAGGAATGAATGGTATATTTATTGTCTAAAGATTATAGATGCGTTAGTTTGCTTTGATAGAAAAGGAATAAAGTATGGTGTACCATTTTTGCGTCCTGTAGATCCAAATATGGATGGTGCATCAGATTATTATGCGGTTATTACGAGACCTATGGACTTTACAACTGTACAAACGAAATTGTATCTACGTATATACTCTCAACCACAAGAATTTTGGAGTGATGTACAGCAAATATTTACAAATTGCTTTCAATATAACTCAGTTGATAGTGATATACATGTACAAGGAAGGCTTATGAAAGCTTTATTTGACAAATTATATGGTGAGTGGGCACTTTTGTCTAGACAAACTCAAGAAGATCTAGTCAAACAGAAGAGTGAAGAATCACCAAGTGAATGGATAGATGATAACACAGTAACATTAGAGAGTGCTATTCAACATATTACATTCCGTGATTTATTGGCACTACCGAAACGTCCAATTATGTATTTGGCTAAATGGAAACACTTGTCATTTTCAGATACATCTTGGGAGCATGAGGTTGATATAAATGATACAAGTAAAATATTGCAATTTCATCGTTTCATTAGAGTACCCGAATATATTACTACATCACATAATGGTCCTGCAGCAATTGGTTATGATTTGTACAAAAGAATGATAAGTGAAACTTATACATATATTCGTCATACTTTTTCTTGGATGAATAATCAGTTTGGTCTGCGCCTTATTCCACCTCAAGCTCCATCATATGTTGCAAATAATACTACTTCAAATAATGCTGATTCCGATGATGATGACACTCACATTCCATATTCAAATAAAAGGAGACAAAAGAATCGTTATTCTATTAGGACTTATGTTCCTACAACGTTCTCAAATTTACCACAATTAACAAGTGCAATATCAATTTATGGTCATCATCAATATCAACATCAACATCAACAACATCAACAACAACATCAACAACAACATCAACAACAACATCAACAACAACATCAACAACAACATCAACAACAACATCAACAACAA
>NW_027122908.1:0-21513 GCF_001865355.1 Cryptosporidium andersoni
TATTACCATTATTATTATTATTATCATTGTTATTATTATTATTATCATTAACATTATCACTATTATTATTGTCACTATTATTATTATCATTAACATTATCACTATTATTATTATCATTATTATTATCATTATTATTATCATTATTATTATTATCATTAACATTATTATCATTAACATTATCACTATTATTATTGTCACTATTATTATTATCATTATTATTATCATTATTATTATTATCATTAACATTATTATCATTAACATTATCACTATTATTATTATTATCTTTATTATAGTCTTTTATATAGGAATCAATTCTATTTCTTGCTTCTCGTTCTCTATTTTTTATATATTGGTCCATTTCTGTAATATATGGATTATATTTAGGCCTTGTTACTTTTCTATTAGTATGTATTACAGGACCTGAAAATGCACTACCAAGAATTGGTGGATTCAGTTCATAATAACTATAAACATTTCTATCATCAAGTGGAACACGTGGGTAATTGTCTTTAGATATTCTTTGACGTCTGTTCATGACCTTAGACACCAATTTTCTATACTCTTCTGTAGATAAATGCTTTTTTCTATTATCCTTAAGATCTGATTTCAACATTACCATCTCACTTGAATTGTTGTTCCCAAATATGACAAATTCTCCCATATTAGGTTTTTTTAATGATATATTAGAAGTATTAGGAATACTTTTATTATCGTAAGAGCATGAATGGTTAATATCTCCAAATTTCAAACTTCCCTGCTTATCTAATGTATCAAGTGCATTCGAATGCAGTGAATTTAATGTATCTTCATTTTGTAATAATCCTGCTGATTTATCTATATCTTTAGATTCATTACTTAAGTCTGTCGATTTACTAATTAATCTATTTCTTGGTAAACTTACTTTCTCTGATCTTAATTTAGTTGGATATGAAGATGATACAAACTGTGAATTTGATAGCATAATATCAGGCATATTTGAAATTATACCATTTGAAGAACTCTCAGAATCTATAATTACATCATTGTCTGGACTCTCTAAATATATATTAACATCTTGACTATACATACCATCTTCCGAATATGTCATATTTGTGGCATTAGTTATATTATTTATGTCACTAATCACTTGATTAGATATTGATCCATTAAAGTCCTTATTTCTTAGTCCTTCTTTATCTTTCAACAGTGTCCCATAAGATGTTACACAACCGGATTCACCTAGAGTATTAGTTTCAGGATCAAGACATTCAGAGGATATAGGAGGTAACCTTTGTTGTAAATATCCAGAGAGTGAGTTTGGTGAGTAAATACATGGAGACATATCACTATTTAGTGCATTCTTCCTATTATACTTTGTCACATCTCCTACATTTGATTTATTTTTCTTATATGATTTATGAGCATAATTTACTTCCTTTATATTACCTATGCAACATATGAAATATCCATAGCTTACAAATATTATATATATGATTATATATATATTGAATTTATATATAACCATACTATTTAGATAGTTCAGTCATCTATTTAAGTTACTTTAAAGTTAATTTTGGAGTTTCCCAATAATCCTCATTAACAATTCCACGATATCATTTAAATAATTTTATATTACCGCCTAATATATACCATCCGTAAGTGTCTCCAAAGAGAAGGTATCAAAATAATAGGCGCTAATATTTTAAATTAGGTATAAATAATGTTATATTTAAGGAATTTATTTCTATAATTACCAAATATATCTTATTTTATGTTATTTTATATTGAATAGGATTCCGATATCATCTCTAATAATACATCATTATCACTCTCTAAACCTAAAATATGAAAGAAAGATCAATAAATTACTCACAATATTAACTTAATAAGAGATAAAGATTAATCCTAGTACCTTTTAGTACAATCAAGACAACTACATGCAAAGTGTATATCTATACCTAATAGTATAGTAAATAACAGTAATCCGGACATATTAGAGCATGAATCAAACTCCCTTGAGTATATTGATAGTTAATAAAGAAACGAGTTAATTATCGCAAAATATTCATAATCTAAGAATTATAGACCTGTATCTTTAGAGTGGAATTAGTTTTAGTTTGTACTATGCATATTCAATTGCATAAAATGTATATCTAGATAATAGCAATTCAACAACTTGAAGTTAAATTATAATCTATGAGAAAAAAACAACCATAGAGCTAATACCATAAATATATAGTAATCAAAAATATAACATAATAAATCTCAACATTTCAATCGGATAAAACAAAGATCACTTGATAACTTCAAGTTATATATATTTATGTATAATATAGAAAGATCAACAGTAATATATTTATATCTACTTTATAAGATACTTACACATAAAATAATACATCTAGCTCTTTCTCTTATTTAAAATGTAGTTATATAACTCATAATCCCAATATGGTTCCCACATTTCTACAAAATCTTCTTCATCAATGAAAGTCACTGTTTCAGGATAAGAACTAGGTTTCCTCCCTCTAGTTCGTCTCCTTGGTCTGATAGGCCTTATACTTTTAATGACTGGCATTTTCCTTCGTAATTTATAGCCATATTGCATTAACTCAGGAACTGCTACTAACTCCTCTATATCAATGGAATCTAAATTTTCTATATAATCACCTGATATTCTTAAGGAACTATTTAATATATCATCTATAGAATTATCTGAAATATCAATAGAATCCTTTAATATCCCAACAGAATTCCTTGATAGATCCATAGAATCATCTATTTTATATCCTTTTTCTATAGAGTCCATTACATTATCACTAAGAATATCTTTATTACTCCTTGATAAAATAGATATGTTATTATCCATATTTATATCAGTTAAATATTGAGATAAATTTGTTATATTATCATTTAATTCCACAATACTATGGAAATTATCTATACCACTAGGAATAGTAGAATTAACATGACTCTTTGTATTATTTGTATTAACATATCTAGAAGTGAGGATAGAACGATCGGATCTTAAAGAGTTACTATATACTTTACTGGGACTAAAACAAGCCAAAAAAAACAAGCATGACATTACAAAATCTCCCATATATTTTAGAAGTGACATATCTTTAAGAGTAAGATTATTCCAGTAATTATAAAATCTCCTTATAAATTATGCCTACAACATATGAAATAGTTATGCAAAAAGAAAAAAAAAAAAAAAAAAATACACCAAAATTAATGTACAATATTATTTTGTCCCTATTCCAATATTGCTATCCAATAAATATCTAACCTTCAATGGTAATTATAAGTCAGGTCTTATTTAATAACGCCACTATATAATGGTGCTTAATGTGCACTATTAAAGTATTGAGAACTCTTAAGCCCGCATTGAGTACGTATTAGAATAAAATTTTGTAAATTTAACAATATTACATAATTATTAAATAGAAATATTTCATATTATTTAGGACATATATTCTGGCTCTTTATTCTGAAATTATTAAATAGTGCTATATATATATTTATATATATTTAGAAGTATCTTGTGCAATACTTTAGATTATAATTAGACTTCTATAAAAAAAAAAAAAAGTATTTAGGTAATTATTTTTATTTTAATTTAATATCATCATTTATATCTTTTTTTTTTTGTTAATATCTAATAACTTTATTGTATGGAGTTATTATGTTTAATATATTATTTAGCTTTCATTATATTTAGTATTATTGAGAAAGGAATATTTAGTAAGATTTTCATCAGTAGAATTATTAAAATATAAAGGTGAAATATATATAAAGTATTTCTCCTATATAATTCCTAAATCATATATTCACATTAGATATTATATTACTCAAAATCCTCTTTATTTTTAGTTATTTATTTGTAATATTAAAAAAAAAAAATAAAAAATATTTAAAGATTATTTACTTTTTCTTACTTATTAAACAAGATGTACCTCTTAAGAGGTATAATAGTATCTCAATAGGCGGCACTATTATTATTTTTATAGTGGATCTAAAAATAGTGAGAAGGTTTTAAGTATAGTTTAATTTTAATTAATATTTGCTACTTTTATTACAAAGACAATAATTTTAGAAGAGATTAATTACTTGATTTAATTATATATTAAAGATTAGAAACAGATAATTACAGGAAATTAATTTAATTAAGATCATATATATGTTATGATTTGATGTAATGAAAAGTTTTATATATCAAGATGTACCATTGTTAAATAAGATATTTATGTATAAATATAGAATAATGAATAAATTTATAATGATATATCTCAGAAATAATGTAATTACAAAGTTTTGTAGATTTTTTTTGGGTATTATTACTATATTAAGATTTATAATATATACTGAGTGTCATAAATATTATAACTTTGGAAAATCTTCACATTACCCTGAAACATTAGGAAATAATGGTTTAATACCACAATATCAACAAGAATCTATTAATCCATTTGATCCAAGGACATTTATTCAATCTCCAGTATTAGTACCTACTATTATACCTAAGACAGAAACAGCAAAAAGACTTGCAGAACAGTTATTTCAAATACAAATAGGTGGAATTCCATCAAATAATTTAGAAATAAATTCTGCAACAAAATTAGTACTTGGTGAATTGAGTAATTCAATAGTTACAGATATGAAGGATATTCCAAAAGCAATTAAAGTGGATAATATTAATATTACAAAAAAGCAAGATAAAAAGAATAAGAAATATAAGAAAAAGAGATCATCAGAAAAAATATATAAAAAACCAGAAAATAGATTAGAAGAATATTTTTTACCTTTTAATGTAGATACATTAAAAGATATTAAAAAACTTGGTGAGGCAATATATACACCTATACCAATTAGAGACTATTCAGAGGAATTATGGGGAGATGTTAATTATAAAGATTTGGAAAGTTTTAATATAAAATTATTAGAACCAAGTAAAAATGGAATAAATATATTTAGAACATCAGCAGAATGTTTAAATCTTTATGAAGATGCATATCAGGATAAAAAAAAGATTAATCAATTTATTGGATCACCAGAAATTCTTGTAACACTTGCCAGACAGGCTGCAATGCAACTTAGGACAACATTAGGGGTTGATGATATATTTCTTTTAACTGAAGATGTTTGTCTTGGATTAAGAATGATTTTATATTTACCTCATCCATTAAGAACTCAAGAAAATTGTTGTAATTCATTAATTGCAGCAACAAGATATGAAGATTATATTGAACAAATAGATAAATTAACACTATCTGATTTTTTAGATTCAAAATTTGGTGATTTTATGTATATATGTGGTGAAGTATTTAAATTTCCAAATCCATCTATAAGTAATAGTGGAGTTACAATAATATCTCCAAGAGATTTATTTAATATGTTTAATCTTCTTAGTGCTCCAGATGATCTTAGGTATTATAATAGACTTCCATTACCACATAAAAAAGCAGTATTAAAAGTTCAATCTAGCTATTTAAAACATACTCAGAAAACGATAATGTTTGATTCTGCTGCTGCTGCAATATTTTTACTTAATGAGATTCATCCAAGTGATCATTCTTTAATGCAATGTACAGAAATTCTGAATGCATGTCTTATAATTCAAAATATTGAAGTAAAACCACAAATTGATGAAGATATTGCAAAAAGAATTTGTGAAGATATTGGTATAAAGGATAATAATCAAATTTATCCAAGATATTCAACAAATGTTTTATTATTAGCTCTTAAACGTGCTACTCATTTAACTAAAGATATTGATGGAGGATTTTTGGTATCTACAAAATTATCAGGGGATTCACTTGTTTCATATTCTTCAAAAGGAATACCAGAAAGAGCATCTGAGGCAATAATTTGGTCACAAGTTGGAAAAGTTTTGACAGATGGGACAATATTGAGTACTTCAATACCTATATGTACAGGTTTAATGGCAATAGAATTAAATAGAGCATTATCATTATATTCCAATATTTCTCAATTTCTAAAAATATCAGGTTTAAGTAGGATAAAATTAACAGTTGAGGATATATGTAATATTGCCAAAGTTGCAAAATTTTATAAAATAGAATTACAAAACCTTATACAGCAAAAGAAGAGTAGTGATTATGGATTAGATGATATTTTCCCTTTAGCAATGTCAAGAATTTTGAGGAATTTAAATTTAGAAGTATTTTCCTTTTCTGTATGCAAAAATATATATAAAGAATTTTTTGAAGAAGAAGATATTATTTTAAGGAGTGTAAAAGGATTAACAAAAGATTTGAGACTTTCCAGTTTTTATAGTAAACCACCATTTGATTATCCTAATGGGTTTCCATTATCTCATTGGAAGGTTAAAAAATATTCATTATCAGATATAAATGGAGGAAGTTGGAAAAGTTTAATTGATCCAGATTGTTCTACATTACCACATTATCTCAGAAATAGAATAATTCTTTTTGTTGCATATTTATTATCATTTTGGAAATTTAAAATGAATACAGGTACTGAGAAACCAATAGATGATATAAAATATGTTTGTATTGCTTTTGTCAATTCTATCTCAAATAGTTCCCCTTTAAATAAAGAATTAGGTGAACAGTTGCAAGTATCCTGGTTGAAAGAAGTTTATCCAGATGGAACTTCAGAGAACTATCTTGAATATATTTGGAAGAATTTTGTAAGATATGAACAATCTATTTTTCCAATAGGTGAAGAATCTGAAGATGAATATATTCAGCGAATATATCATAATTCCTTAATTCCAGAACCCCTTTATAAAGAAGATTGGTTAAATATAGAGTTACCAACTCGATTTGACTTGCCAGATTTTTTGGAAGGAATGAAATTTCAGATAATCCCAGTATCAATATTAAGTACATTAGATAAAATTGAACAAAATAGAATAAAACTTATAAGAGCATTTTTAGAATTATTTTTTGAAAATACATACTTATTCCCTATTACAATATCAAGTGAAGAGATATATGAAGTTTTGAGTGCACATGCAATTCAAAGTGAAAATACTTTAGATGTAATTTTTTATAATATCTTAAGTAAAAATTTAGATAGAAATTGGCTAAATATGCCAGTAATGACCCATGCAACCTATAAATTGTTGGAATATTTAAAATATCTTAAACAGAATGTATCAAATCAAATAGGTAGAGAGGCTACTGATAAAGATATTTTTTCATCTTCTAGAGCAATATTTATACATGGTTGTTGGTTAATAAAATCACCACAACCATCTTTTTCAAAGGCTACAATACTTCAAATGAGACAACTTAAAGGATATCCAAAATATATACTTAATAAAGCTCGATATATTCAAGTTTATTTTCTGAAGGCATTTGAAAGGATATTACAACATGAACTAAATTTAAGTATTGCCGATGTAATTAAAGCATTGATTAGTAGTCCAGGAGATAATGAGTTTGTAGAAATTTTAACATATTTACTAAGGAATGATCCAGAACAAGATTTTATTCATGAAAATATTATTGAAGAAATATACAAAGCATGTAAAACATTTAGTTATTATCACTATAATATGCGTGGTGCACTTTCAGATGAGCAAGCATTTGCTGCATCAAGAGTTATTTATAAACCTAAAATAGGTTGGGTATTTCTACCTCCGAATGTTCCTGATTTCACTAAACTCATACCAATAAGTCAAATATTTAGTTCACATAAAGAATCAGATGATCCAAATCATATAGTAGAAGCATATACATGGGAATCACTATTAAACTATTTGAAGAATGAACTCATGGATATTTGGCGAATAAATCGTTCTATTTCAATGTGTACATTTTTTAATTATTGGATTGAGCACTTTTATCCAGATAAGAAAAGTGTACCACTTCTTCCTAAGCAATGTATTTTAGCTACTATAGAGATTCTTAAGAAAAATAAAAAGACTACCTCTAATATAATTGAGGTATTTTCTTTGAAACTTGCAAAAAACTGGCTAACAAATTTAGAAATAAAAAATATGCTTTCTGCTTTTGAATCTTATGAATTAGAACAAAAACCTTTAAATATGAATAAAAAACAATGGCTTATGAATTTATACAGGATACCACAAATTGAAGAACCCAAAGATACATCTGAAACAAATCTAAGATTACCTAATCCTCCAAAATTCGGGGTTTTGGGTAAATTAACTGAAGATTTTAGTATTGTTTCAAAAGTTGAAGTAAATATCTCAATTCCCGGTAGTCTTTGTGATCAAGAAATAGAAAATTTATCAGATTTTCTGGGATCTTTCTTTAAACATTATTTACAAAGATTTGATCCAGTTCTTATAACTCAGTTAGATAATATAAATTTCAAATTAATTATAGAAGATAATATTAAGCGAGGAGTTAACCTAAGTGAAAGCATATTTGATAATATTCCAAAAGATCATTTTTCTAAAGGTATTTGTAATAAAATAGCAACTGGTTTCTTTGATTATATAAATATTAATTTTGCTTATAGTAATGAAGAGACAATAATACAATTATTTAAAAGATTTTTGTCACAAAGAGTGATTACAGATGAAGGATACTTACCATTTGATATACCACTTGGGTTAGTTTCTGGAACTTTGGAAGATAAATCTCCATATAACTCATTAAGCTTTGAAGTAGTAAATTTTGCTAGATTATTAATTGCCTATTTCAATGATGATGCAATAAACAAAAATCTCGATGTATTAAAAGAAGAATGTGTTGGAACTGCTCTTAAATTAATGAATTCTGGAGGGATTACATTAGAAGCTGCTTTAAAACAATCTTGTTCTCCCTTGTACATTTGGTTAACTCCTCAAATATTGTCAATGTTAATAACTGGATTCTTAACATTCTGTGAAATGAAATTTGTTTCTTTTCCACAGAATCAAATTGATGGAAGAAGTTTACTAGATTATATTAATAAATCATTTAGACTCCCCATTGCATCATTCAACAAGAGTTTAAATACATGGATTCTACCTAGTCAAATTATTAATAGTTCTGAAAAAATAAATATAGAAGATAAAGTGAAATATTCAATTATGAAAACAATTGGTGATATTGAAACAGAAACCAATACAGTGATATCTTTCAGTTTTAGTGCTTGTGATGGTTTAACTGTATCTCAACTCAATAGACTTCTTGCTATGGCCCATTATTTCAGAATTTGCACATCTGATTTAGCTGATGAAACACTTATTTTTGATATGAATGTATGGTGTTATGTAGGTCGTCAGATGAAACTTCATCAAATACATACACTTTCATCTATATTGACTCATTACTTGAATTTGGAAAATTTAAATATAATAAATACTAAGATTCTTTTAAAATCATTTCTTCACTTGGAAAAATTATGGTTAGATGTTTCTTCATTAGAAAGTCCAACACAGGCTATGCATAATTTCTATTCATCACATTTCCTATCTATTGGAAAAATTAATGAAGCTAAGCATAAAAATACTCTTTTTTGTCCAACACTTATTACTGATAAAGATATCTCAGAATTAAAACAATTACACCAAAGTAGAGAATTAGTTCATCGTGGTATTGCATTTTGTGCATTTATTGAGGGATATCTAGTAGAAGTTTATGGGGTAGTTAGTTCAGTAGAGAAATTTATTATTCACAATGCTTTAGATAATATGTATCCAATATCAGAAACTGATACTAAAATTGTCGATGCAATAAAATCAGTAGTTCCTGGGATATCTCCACTTGTTATTGCAGATATCATCTCTGCATTCCAGGAATTTGAGAATAAATCAGCAACTAATATAGAACAGCTAGAAGAATATTATAAAAATAAGAGTTGTGAATTTAAATCTGGTGTCTGGGACTGGATATATTCACCTCAATATCCTCATAGGAAGGTAGATCCTACAAGTACTTTTGTTACATTTTCTGGTGCAGAAATTAACAGAATGATAACATTTTTGGCATTTTTCAATGAGTCATTACTTGGGAATTTTGAGAATAAGCTCCTAGGAATGTCAGTGTCTTTACAAGAGGTAGCAACTCTATTTCAAATTATGGATCGAACGGCTAAAAATTCAGATCTCCAGATAATTTTCTATGAAATTTTGAATGATACAAATAAATTTAAACCATGGTTAAAATATGGAGTAGTTGCAACAATTATCAAAAATTTTCTGAAATGGGAGAAATCTAATATTAGTGATTATACTTCCACTGATATGGGCACAATAAAACTCCCAAAAGAAATAATAGAAAGTAAATATGCAATAGCTGGTGTTTCAAGAAGGAATGGGAAATGGCTCTGGTTGTCCTGGATGAAATATTATAATTTCAATAGTAAATTAGGACAAACAGCTCCTGCAATAGAATTTACAGAAATTCAGAAAAACTATGATGAAATAGCTACATTATTTGCACAATACTTCTTCCAGGAAGTAGGTTCCATTATTATTCCGTTCAATACTCAAAAAATCAAACAAATACTAAGTATTAAAATGGAAAAGCAAAAATTTGTCTTGTACCAATTGTTTATAAAATCATGGAGATTATATGAAAGAGATATAATTTTGCTTTGTGAAGATAAAGTTAACGAAATTTATGAATCTAAATATGTTTTTAATAGTAATGGCCTTCGCCGGTTTATTTCACATTTACCTTATTTTGAAAATATAGAATATCAATATAAAGATAGAGAACTTGCTAAGGAAATTGCCAAAGATATGTATGGAGTATTCATTTACAATAAATCAGTTATACATCGAATTGAAGCCTTGGATATATTTATTGGTGTTGGGATAAATAAGAACTTTAAAAAACAAGAGCTTGAGCACAGTTTAAATAGAATCAAATTAGCTGAAGTGTTTGAAAATAAACTGCATATTACTCTTGATAAGTTAGATGATCAAGTTATTCAATCGATAAGTGAAGAATTATACGATGGTAATGAATATGAAGCACTAAAAAGACTTATTCAGGCTTTTACTAAATTTGAAGATGATATGATTAATAATGGTATATCCCTTGGACTCTTATATAAAAAATCTATAGTTCTTCCTATAAAAGATCAATTCCAGTTTCTTCATAATCTTGGTCACTATATGTCAGAGGTAAAATAATATTAAGATATGAAAATGGAATACCTACTAATATATATTTAGTTTATATTCTTGTATATTTGTTTGCCTTACTCCTCAAATAAATCATTTGCATAAGAAATTAACTGGATAAAAGTTAAGTTATGTCCTCAAAATTATCAATAATAAACTTACTGGAAGTTCTTCATATTTTGAAACTTCATTAATATTGTTATCTTCTAACAAAGGTCTAAGGTATATAGTTTGAATTATTTCATTTTCAAATACATAATCACTTAAATCTTTAGTTGGAATTCTCTTATATTTAGGTTTAATATTTGTACTGTTATTATGACCTTTATAAAAAGGTAACTTAGATGGTTTACTCTGTAGATTATAAAGCTCGAGAGTCTTAAATAAAGTCTATAAAAATATGATAAGTTTGAATTTTACCCTATTGAGAGTTATTATTAATAAAACAACCTCTGAAAATATATTTGTAGTATCATTTATATATGAACTATCTTTTTCTATATTATTTTCAGTTACTGATTTCTGCTCTCTGAATTTAGATAATGAATAGTCTAAAGGAGATACTTTTTCATGAATGAGCTCATTTGGCAAAGTTGTATCTGCTTGAGTAGTGTTTTTGTCTATAGTTTTTGGTCCTTTATTTGATAGTTTAAACCTCCGGGCTTTATTCTTAACTGAGTTCCTCCATTTTTTATTTATTAAGTTTTTTTTTATAAAGTAAGGTAACTTATTAATTATACTGTGATTAGCGTTTAAGGGTTCACATAGATCTTCCTCAGATTCTTTTATTTTCTTAAAGGGATATCTTTGGAACTTCCATTTCTTAGTAACTCCTATTATTGATGAAGCTTCACTTTTCATATTTATAGATAAAAACATAGTGTATTTATTTGGTATAGTATGAGTTGGGGGCATACATATGCCAACATAATAGTACATTATTTTAATAATTAATACGAAAATGAAGCTTCCTATAATCATTTAATACATATATTTAAGTATAAACATACCTTTGAAAAAATAAGCAAATATTCTATGTCTGATATGAAGTAAATTCAATATTAACTAATATTCCCAGAATCTATTCATGCCGTAGGATTGTCAATATTAGATTTGAAGTATATTACCCGCTCACATAATCCTATGGGTGCTCTAAAAACTTATTACTACTGCATCAAAGACTATGTAGAGTGCATTTAACATTACTTATTTTTTAGTATTAGCATGTCTATCCGTGTCTACCTTTTGTTTTAAAGAAGTAGTCCTAGAAAAGCTAACTATTAATTTGAAAGCATATCAATAAAATATTAGGTGAGTATTTGTCAAAACCAGTACACTTTATAAGGGAATTTGTATTAATAACTTGAATAAATAGGAAATAATATTAGAAGTTTTAGTGTTTAACAATGTAATATTATTTTTAATAAGATTTAATAGAACTGAACCCATTATAAAAAGTGAGATATCATATCTCTAAGATTTTTTTAATATAACTTGAACTTCTTATTTAGACTTAGATATAAGGAACAAATCAATATACTTATATAATAACAAGAGTTTGATTTTGATCATAATAACTGCTATATAAATTATTCTTCAAAAAAGTTTGTCCTCTAAGAGTTCCATTAAATTCATTAGATTCTATAGCTATAGTCCCAAAGATCCCACTTTGTCTTATACTAAAACTGGTAACATTAAGGAAAATATTAGAGTTATTGATAGGGATAGGGAATCCATCTACACTAAGACCACTTGAATTTATTATTATATCTTTTTGAATTGGAATATTCATTACCTCTTGGTTATTATAAAGAAATTTCCCATTAATTATTTCGAAAGAGTTTTGATTTACTTGCACATATTGTATAGAACCTGGATTATGAGAAAGAGTAATGCTTAGATTAGAAAGGTATTGTTGTTTTTTAATACTCACACCGTATGTTCCAAGTATATTACATTGACAAGTTAATATATCCGAATTTTGCTGAGTAATGCAATTTTCTGTGAGCCATACGCCACTATCAGATTTTACAGCACATAAATAGGATACAAGTCCACTTGGTAAAACTTTTGGAACATATTTAGGATCTATTGTTATAGTCAAATTATTTTTCAAATTAAAAAGTTGGAATTCATTCCCACATCGAGATATATAACTTTGGATTATTGTGAAGTATTTATCTGTATTATTAGTCTCATCATACTGAATTAGTTCATTTATATAAGATTGATAAGGGGACTTTATTGATATAATTGTGTACCGAATATCATTACACTGAGAAAATAAACTAGAGCTCCAGGTTTTATTATATCCAGTAACCTTTTCATTTACTGTATAGAATATATTTTTAGTAAATACAGGGTTTAATAAATTAATGTCTCCTGAGAAATTAATAGAAGAAATGTACATTCCATGATTTGTGTTAACTCCTTTTAATAGATTTATATATGAAAATATTTCTGCATTGATAGACACTCCACTTTTATTTCCATTTAATGAAATTGACGTATTTAATGGATTTCTTAAAGACCATTGATTAACTGAAGCACAACCTAATAAGGATACTATATTTGTATAATTTTGAGCTAAATTAAAGGCAATTACATAGTCTAGGAGCTCTGTTATTAAGTAAGGATAGTCATAATTATAACCACACTCACTTTTAAGAACCAATTTATTTATTTCTTCTTGTGACCACCATTTAAATAAAGTTGTTACTTTCCCTAATGAAATAATATATTTTATTATTGAGATAATTGAAAGTAGATTTATATAAGAAGTGCTAATATCATGATATATTTTGGGTATATATTGTGAGATCCATGTCTCTGCAATATCTTGAATTTTATCTAATGAAAATATATTTAAATTATTTGAAATAATGGCTCCTGTCATTACTTGATCAAATGAGTTGAATCCCATTATTTTTGAGGTAAAATATTTTTTCATTAGGACAAAATCTTGAATTATAATATCTTTTTGGTATTTATTTGGATTTAAATGTTGATTCCTTATAAGGTCATAAGGGCAGATTGGAACATTACTTCCTAAGCAAAACATACGACTATAGTGTTTATTTCCAAATAATTCTGTTTCACATTCAATTCTACACAGTGGATAATTAGTTTTATCATGAATAATTAAGTACACTTTCCAATTACTTGACAATGATGGAAAACGTACAAAATCTGGAATGTCTGATGATAAATATGATAGAAGAATTGTATTAGTTCTATCATTTAATATAGGATTATCCATAATTAGTAACGAATACCTGAATATAACCTTATCAGAATAACTTGTAATATTATATTTTAATGGAACTGCAGATATCCCAAAAGGGGTAGATAATATCTTTAATTCTATATTATCATTAAAGTTTAAGATTGGAATATCCTTCCATGTATAAGCAACATAACCATTTATACCTAGTAAATTTTGTAATTCAGTTTGTTCTCTAATAATAGTGAGATTTGATTCACCAAAGTAATCAATATCTTCTCTTAACATTATAAATAATACTGTAGCATATTGAAAAGTATTTGTATTAATACTTAATGAAGTGAAATTAAGATATATTGAGATATCAATTCTTTGTGTATCTATAACTTCTAATTTAGTCAAATTGAACTCATTAGGATAAACTCCTAAGGGAATATATCCTATACTTGGTATGTAAGCATAAGCAAAATTTTTTACCACCATATTACTCCACAATGGATTGTTTGTGTATCTTATCTGAAAATTAATGAATGAGTTATGACCTAGTGAAATAGTTTCAGAGACTTGTTGTGGAATAATAATGAATGGTAGAGGATCTGGGACTGATTTTATGACAAAAGATTTACAACCTGTGACATGCCTTTTAGTATCTGTCAAACCAATAGACAGAACTAAATAATACAACGAATCCTGTGGAATAGTTTCAATAATTACATCTGTAGAATTACCCAAAAGAGTTGAATTTGTTTGAGATTTAGAACAAGCCTTGCCCCAATATGAGCTATCTTCTAGGCAAGTACTTAATAATCCTTGACTAATAGCTTCAATTTCATCTGATTCTTTTGTTGTAGCACAAAAATATTTGAATCTACTATTTAAGAACTGGAAAGCAGGCTGATAACTACTTGTCCATCTACAAGAATCGCAACCTGTAGAAATTGAAGAGCAGTACCCAAAGGAAATCATTTGTTGATCAAAAGTAAGAGATCTTCCAACATTGACACTTAAAAGTGGATACTTTGACGATATAACTGTAGGAAGAGATGCTTTAATATTTGGTGTTATTATTTCACTATTTAGTATAATAGAATTTTGAGACATTTTTACTCTATTTGAGGCGAGAGATGTATCTATTTTTAGTAATGATATTGGTCCATATATTGGATTTTGAAAAATCAAATTGTTATGAGATTTATCATTTCCTTTTAAACAATTTAAAATTTCGATAGTTTGCATCATTGTATTATTTATATTTGCTATACATTCAATTGCACTTATATCTAATGAAGAATTGAAAGCTAAATTATTAATGTGTAAATTATTGATTTTTGAAAAAAAATAGGTAATTTCAGGATTATTACTCAAAAGGCTTGCTTCCATCTTACATAATTTACTACTAGTACTTGACATTGAAAATGGAACAATGCTAGGAATCATTGATACAATTGGTAAGTTTCCATTAAGATATGTATTAGGTGCTTTAATATAACTATTTTTAAAGTACGTAGATAATAGGCTATTATTAAAAGTCTTAGTCTCCGTCATAAAAATATCAAATAGTAAATTATTATACAAAGAAAATACAGTATGTCCATCAGATTTATTCCATATTACTGAGATATTTAAAAAAACTGAAACTCCTTTAAATTCTAAATTGTTTAATGTTGTATTATCAGGCCTCCATATATGAGGGTTTATTGGCAAAAGTTCTTTATTAAGTAAACTTGGTAATAAAAAGTATGTAATATTCATATTCATACCTATCCTAGAATATGAGTTGGTTGAATTTTCTAGTAAATTTGCTATTGATATGCAGAACTCATTACTTGAATATATCTGATCTGGTAAAATACACTCAAAGTTCAGTTTTGGTTGTATATTTAATATAGATTTTGGTATATTGTGAAGCTGAATATTTATTGGTATCCAGTCATTACAAAAGCTATTGATCATTGAATAAGCTATTGACATAAATGGCTGTATAGTATTTGGTATGTTGTTATAAGATAATACCTCTTTACCTAAAGTTTCAGTGGAAAATGATTGTAGTGATCCAACTAAACCAAAATATGTTATTGCATTGCAGAAACACTTAAATTCAACTTTTTGATCCATACTATTAAAAAATAATTTTGTTTTGCAATGTTTTATATCTAAATTATTTGTTATCCTATCCTTTGCAGCACACTTTATATTTGAATAATCCAAGGTTGTATTCCAATAAGAATAAAATGAGAATTCTAAGCTGTCACTAAGGTCCCATACTTCAAATTCAATTGTACAAAGTACAATCGTACTTAAAATTAACGGATAATTACTAATTGTATTATTTACTTTTGATATAAGAAAATTAGTTAAATAGTTGTTAGCTTTAACAGTTGTTATTGTTAAATGACTTTTTGTACATAGTTCTAAACCCTGAGCAGATGCCGATATATTGTACCACTCTGGATTCTCTTGAAAATAAGTTCCATTATATAATTGAAAATAGTAATTAGAAAATTGAGATATATTGATCTTTGGAAATTTTATACCTCCTATTGAAATTCCTTCATTCAAATCCAGTTGATTGTAAGTATAGCTAAATATGCTCATTCCAGATTTTTCTATGAAAAATTCGAACTTACTATTAACTCCTTGTACATAGCTTCTTCTAGCTGCTATTGATTGGTAAATATCAAATATTATCTTATATTTTTCTTTGGTTATTATGAAGGGATTTGTTATTATTAGCAAATCAGTAGTATTCATTACTAAATTATTTATTCCATCAATTAAAAAACACTCAATAGTATTGTATATTCTTCTTATAGAATTAAACGGTAAACTTGTATTTATATAACTAGCTGGATTATAATAGGAAGTTGAAAGAATTCTGTTTATAACAGATAATGTTATTGGTTGAGCAAATGGATAGTCCTGATTAAATGGGACATTATTGTTTTCAATTGCATACTGGTATATAATATTAAAATAATCATTCCATATAATATCAACCGATAATGGTTGAGAGAATAATGCATTAACTAAACTCATTGTGTCAACATATGATAAGTATGATACTGGATTTGTTACTACAGCTATTGCATCCTCAATTTGTCTTTGTGAATCAAAAGCAGAAGTCTTTATTACTGTGTAATTACAAATATTATAATTATAAGCTTCGCTGTTATTTTCTGGGATACACCATTGGAAATAGGGTGTTCTATTCATATCCCCTTTGCAAGGTACGAAACAACCTTGATCCCATTTATCTGTATTACGCAAGTATACATACCATTGAGGTTGTGTTGCAGGTAATCTTAACCCGAAACGGTTGTGTTGTCCACCAATAATCATCTCAAATACTTGACTATCTGGGGTAAATACAGGGGTATTTAATGCTATAGCATTAAATAAAAATGGAGAAACAGTAAAATTATATTGATGAGATACGTTCATTGCAGTATATATTGCATCTGTAATTGATGTATTTCCAGGATTTGGTTCCAATACTTTGGATCCAAAAGATATAAATCCATTATTTACTAGTAACCATTCAACATATTCATGTACTCCTTCATCTGATAAATAAACCTTCACAGTTTTATCCTTATATTCTTCAAAGTTCATTGTTTCAAAGTAAGATGTCTTAGCTAGTGCAACTGTCTCATTAACGAAAATAGCTGCTCTCATAACACAAAATGTCGGCTTATAATAATATGTTTGCATTGTATAAGGAGGAATATAAATAGATGCACCAAGTTTTCCTCCAATACTAAGAATATCATTTATTTTTACATTCCTTGGATATATTTCTAGCTCGATATTTGAAATATTTGGACATAGTAACCAAGACTTTAAAACTAATAGACTATTTTCTGTCCAAATGTTATCAGGAAAAACATCAATATAAAAAGAGTATGAGAAACCTCTGTTCATAAATATTCCAGGTAATATTGCACCCACAAATGGATCTGTATAAGGAACTATTTGAGTTAACTGAATAGGTTGATATTCACTAGTTACTATTGTATAGTAATATTGGAAAAATACAAAGGCATTTAGTGGGGAGCAACATGTATCATTCGAGATTGAATAATATATAAAGATTCTATCTGTATGATAATTTCCAGTCTCCAATGTAAAATTTGTTGCGTTTTTAGCGACTGGTATCCATCTATTAGGGTCACTAATTATGCATGATGATACCCCATTTTCTTGCTGTTCAGAAATTGTATCATCAAATTCTCCATAATAATATCTAAATTGGTTCATTTCAAAGTTATTTATTTCGGTTATATTTGATGTACAAAATTCTATGAAATTCTGCTGATCAATTGGTTTAACTTTCCAAGGTATTATACGAGGATTTGAACATTGCCAACATTCATTTGGTTCAGCACAATGTCCAAACCTATCCTGCATATACTGAAAATTAAAATTAAAAAAAGGATCACCTATTTCCAAATTTCTACCAGAATATTGAACAAATGGAGCATTTAAACGAGGAGTAGGGGATGTAATCTGAACTGGTGCTGTATTTGCAACTAGGTGATAAGATGGATAGTTCCCAAAATACACAGTATCTGAATCTTGTAAGGTGTCATTTATATTTTTTTCTGATTTAAGCATTCCATAGTGATATAATCCTGATATTAATGTCTGAGAATCTGAAACACCATAACCAACAAATTCTAGTGGTTGAGGGTAAAATGCAGACATGTATACATCAGAAGTATTTTGAACTTGTTGACTACATAAAGTATCTTTAAATCCCTTATTCAATGTATTAGGTGCAAGTGGAAATGTACCATTATAGTAGCATCCTCCCAAGTAGTTGCCCGTTTCAATCCACTGACAGTTAGGAGAAGAAACTGGAAATCCTACAGTATACCAATTTGCACCAAATGGGATTTTATTCCAATATGATTGACCAGAAATTGTATTTCTAATTATAAATCCATTTGTTTCATTTTTTAATAGGGAGGACAAATTTTTTGGATATTCATTTACTTCCCCATTAGGTGTTATAATTGATGGATAATAAAAGTCAAAATTACTTGTACAGTTGATAGAAGTATTTGGAATATTTGATGGAGGAATCAGTCTTATTAATGGACTTGTTAATGGTATATTTATATTTCCCCATGCTACAAATGAATCAGACATTGAAATATTTGTAAATGTAGTATAAATCACACTATTCGGAAATTTGTCATTTGGAATTATTAAAGGAAAGTATCCTCCAAATCCATATATAGGAGTCCATAAAGAAGATAAACTTACTTCTTGGTGATATTTTTCTAAGCTTAGAGATAGGTTCATTGAAAATCTTATATAAGGAACATTAGTACCATATGAATTTACCCCAGGCATTATTGAAGAGTAATCGACACTTACTAAAAATGGAAATGATATTGTTTTGAATAAATAAGGTCCAATACCTATTGAACTATTAATATTATTACCAAAAATAGTTTGATCAAATTGATACTCTACATTTGAAGGTAAAATTGTTGGGATATTATTTGGAATATTTTCATTTATTTTTGAGACAATACTTTCTAATTTAGATCCTTCTAACCAAATAGTAATATTATTTGCACCGTCAAAATTAGCATAACTTGTCGTACTATTTTTTAAAATATCAGCTAGCATGTTGCAAGCATCATATAAAAAGTTATAACTTAGTGAAAATTGTAAACTTGATAATTTCAACCTCAATACATTTAAATCACATTCAATATATTTTATTGGAGTATCGTTACAATCAGGATACATCCCTATAAATTGTATCGTAATTGGGTGCATAAATTGACAAGGGCTTATAAAGTTTGTTGTTTGACTATCAATAGCTAAATAATCACTAACGCTAGGGCCTTGGTAGTACGATGCCATATTGAATCCAATAGGAAAATAATAACTTCTATCTGGTGCACCAGTTGTATATGTAGTTATTTGACAAATAGATAAAGTCAACAACATGAAATATAAAAAAAGATAAAGAATAAAGTAATTTGGTTCTACAAAACCACAGGCCATTATAATAATGCGAAGGCAAAACATATTATTTTATTAAAAAATATCATAAAGAATTAATTTTATGAGTTATAGTACATAAAAGTAAATAAAATAAAGTTGAAAAGAAGGAATCTACAAATATTAATCAAATATTACTTAACATGTTACTTACTTGACATTATGTAACCCGGTCGTTACATAGACTTGAGAGAGTATGGTAAGCGGTTAGAGGGTGAGACGCCTCTAAGAGACTTAAAAAGTACCAATAAGGTATTTTAAATTGTAATATTATGGAAATTAGAAAAAAATGAGACTGTTATATCTTGTATTCTTGCTTATCATCCCAATAGTAACTAATTCACATCAAGATGTATTATTTATGCACGAAGATGTCGTAGATCATAATCATATGGATAATTTACTCGGAAATATCCAAAACCATTACCAAGATATCCAACATGAACATCAATATGATCACAATTTATATGATATTTCAAATACCCATGCACAAATGGGGTTAAATGCACTGCAGGCAGTAAAGTTGCATAATCAATTTGAAAATAATAATTATAATAGGCATGGAACTGGAGAACATTATTCTACAAATCCAGATATGAATGCGATCCAAAATAAAAAGTGGCAGACAGGAAAAGTCAATTTTATTTTTGGACCTGATTTACCACAACCACCTCCTTTAACTACTCATGAACCAATGATTACTGGAGTGACAAGTTCTGAACACCATGATACAACTATACCTTCTCATTCACTTGGGACAACAATTCATACAGATCTTCACACAACAAACAAAATAAACCATCAAGAAGAAACTACAATTAATCAGAGAGGACATAAATATACTACGATAAGTAAGTCAAATAAACCAGATAATGAACATACAACATTTACTACTGAAGCAGTAACAAAACCCACTACTCACCATACAGAAGTATCAACTAGCCCAAAGGCTCATACTACTGAAGTAACGACAAGATCCATAACACATAGTACTGAAACAACAAAACTGACAACTAGATATACCGAAACTACAACAAAACCTACAACTATACATACCGAAACTACAACAAAACCGACTACCCATAGTAGTGAATCTACTACTAGACCAACTACCCATAATACTGAAACAACAACAAAACCAACAACTAGACATACTGAAACTACTACTAGACCAACAACTAGACATACTGAAACAACAAAACCAACAACCCAT
>NW_027122837.1:0-4176 GCF_001865355.1 Cryptosporidium andersoni
TGAAGATGATGATGGTAGTGGTAGTGGTATATTTAAGGTGTCAGTAACATCAAACTGGGGAGGCAAAAGAGGAACTTTTGTTGAGCTTCCATTTGAAACTATATTTGATGAAGCTTCAGTATTTTTATTTATGCCAATATATACACATTTAATCAAGGCTACAATAGTACTACCAGCTTCTAATATTTTACCATGAACGTCATTAACTGTCTTTTCATCAATCTTCCCATTACAAGTAGCAATTAAAGGTGTATTTCTTTTGTTTCCTGAATCATCAACATAATTAAAGGTGGCAAATTTATTTCCAGAGGAAATAGGGATTTGTGTGAAAACTATCCAATTAAGAACATAATAAATGGTACCAGTATAAGTAGTCCAAGTCATTTCTATAGCTCCTATAACTTTTTTTGTAATTAAAGGGTTCCTATTAGGAGCAGTCAACTGAGTACTAGTAGGGCCACTTGGATATTTAAAACTATATAATGGAAGTGGTAGACCACAAAATATTTCTACAATTTGAGTTCCTGGTATTAAAACTGTGTTATTTATTAAAGATAAGTATGGAATATAGACAGATCCAGTACAAGGTGGAATAACTGGGACTATTATATTAGACATTTGACTAGAGAATTGCCCAATTGTTTCACCCTCTAATACAGAACTTTTTTCTTCAGTTATTGTAAAAGTTACAACACCAGAACTTCCAGCCCAAATATATCCAATACCATTTAAAGAATTTACAGAAGTTACCAAAATATTTTCTGGTGAATGGGTAGGCATAGAATCTTCAAGTATAGGATGTGTATTCTTGGCTATAATCATAATATTAGTTCCTGGTAATACAGTTTGGCCATAAACTACCATGCTCAAGAATACTATATTAGTACCCATACATTCCATAATAATTGGAATTACTTGATTTTGGCCAATACTATCTACACATATAGCTTCTCCCATATTTTGACCTGGAACAACGTAGCCAATTATTCCCTTATTTTTGAAGTTTATAACACACTTTTCAGTTGTAGTTATAAAACAATATCCACTTCTTTCTATATTTTGAATAACATTTGGATTCGAAGGATCAGGAGGAGGTGAAGATGGTAAATCTCCAACATTTTGAATTCTTAAAGAGTCACAAATTATCTCAAATAAAAGAGTCCCTGCATCTTGTCGAAATCCATCTTTTTTTAATAACTCTTGAACATTAAGAAGAACTCCAGAACAAGGTGAGGTAACAGGTACTCTTTGGGTAACTTCTCCATTTATAATAATAGTTATATATATAATCTTCTCACCTATATTAACAGGAATTGAATGACTACTTTCTATTATTTTATGAGAATTATTGTGTAAGTTAATATTACCAACATAAACAGTTGTGGGAATTTTACAAAATGCACTGTACTTCTCATGTCCACTTATATCCTTAGCAAGATATGATCTTATTGCATCATATAATAAGGATTCGGTTTCTCTTGAAATATATTTTGAGAGAATTACAGAAGAGCATCTAATAGAGGTAACCTTTAGACCATCTAAACTTTTTAATGAAATGTCCAAAGAACTTATATCCAATGTTGGAAATGTTCTTATACCATTACAAGGTGAATGAATATCTGTAATTGCAATAGAATTTGGACCTATTTTAAAAGCAAAATACCCAATTTTTTCACCTTCTTGAATATTTAACGAAGTTTTTAAATTATAATGTGTATTCCCTTGAACCTTTGAATATAAAGATACTTCACCATTATTTTCAAGTTGATATAATGGACTTCCCCTATCACGAATTTGTACAACTTGGTGATTTATATTTTCATATTTATCTTGATATTTTAATAAACTAGATGGATCATATAACCAATAATTACTTTTTGTATTACATTTAATTTCAACAAATGTTTGACCTGCTTGAACAGATACTGATTTCTCAGTATCTAATCTATGTTGTAAGATATTTTTAACAGTTCCTGAACAAATACATTCTATTTGATCATTAAAATATTGATAATCTTTTTTTTTAATTCTGACATTTCCTATTATTTGACCCACTTTACACTTTTCTAACTTCTCCATTTCTACACTACCTGCAGAAGTAATCCCAATACGCCTATATATATGTTTATTATATTTGTATTCTTGAATAAAAAAGTTATAGTTATGATTATATGCTTTAGGTACAAATAACCTACTAGGACTGGGGGGTTTTTCATATTCAAAAATTGTTGGTATATAAATAAGGCCTTCTCCGTCTTTCCATTCTGGATCCTCACTTAAGGATTTCATATCAGTAGGCATTAAAGATGAATAATCTTGGTTCTTCCATGCTAAATATGCGTATGGCCATAACTGTAGTAGAATTGGTAGTGAACTATTAGTTGGTACTGCAACTCCAAGTTTCATTGAATTATGAGGTGTAGCTAAAATTTGTTTGATTAATTGTTCACTACTCACTTGAATAGAAATAATCACTTCTCCCAAATGACACATCTCTAAATTATCTTTTAACTTATAAATATCTCCAGCTGCAGGAGAAATTAATTTATGCTTAATATATGTTGTTCCTTTTTGACAAAATAAGGATCCTATTTCTGTTTTTTTATATACTTTCTTTGATGTTCTGATATGAGGTAAAATATCTATAAATAAATTACCTAAAGCTTTCATATATAACATACTACCTTTAGTAGTAATTTCAATACATTTAGAAATATCTTGAGATATTTGAACAATGCTAGATTTGTCAATAGATACTGAATCATCATCTTCACTATATACAATTTTAGTATCTTTACTTAAAGGTTCAACACAAGCTAATTTAACAATTATATGATTAGAACTTTGTGGTTTATTATTTACTTTATTATATATCGTCCTATCTATATTTCCAGTACATGTTGCAATTAAATTAACAACTTTTTCTATTTTGTTAGCAGTAATACAAGAAAAATATCCCAAAATTTCACCTGCAATAACATTCACATTTGTATCTAAAGATACCATATTAAAAACGGGTCTACCAGAAGCACCGGAAGCTACGGCTATTTTAGTATTGATAGTTCCTTTAATTAATACAATACAATCATTATCCTGAGGATTCGGAGGAACCCAATCTAATATTGTTGTAAGAAAACTAGGCATTGTAATATCTACTTCCTTAATATTACAAATTATCTGAGCTATAGTATATCCAGAATCGACTGAACCTTCGAATTTTGCAATAAGAAAACCAGGACATGGTAAAGGAACTGGATATTTATTCTCATATCCTGTTTTTGAATCTTGAAATGTATATAGACCAAAATCTGGTTTATCAACATAACAGTAACCACTATTAAAAGTAGTCTTACCATGGTACTTAACAGATAGTTCTGCCATTAAAAATTGATCTCTTTGTTTCATTGATATAATAAAAGGCCCATTTACAATTGCTCCACCAAAAGTATCATTTATTGATACTACTTCATATTTATTAACAGGAGAAACTTCTATATTCATAGATTTAGTAGCCTTCATTATATTATCAAGATATATTGGTATTGTATTTAGAGTAATATTTTGAGTTGTCTGTAATATAGCACTCTGATAAATAGTAACCCATTTGGGAGTATTATCACATTTCACTCCTATAATCTCCTCATTTTTATTTGTTATTGATCCTGATCTTAATAATTTTAAAGTTCCTGAACAAGCTGTAAAAGTTTTTACTGAATTTTCATGCCTATTACCAACTTCTCTATAAGTAAATATTCCTATTTGATCTTCTACTCCAACATATGCGTCTAATTTTAAATTAGAATGATGATAACCATATAATTTTGTTAATATACTACCATAATTCTCTTTATATTTACATTGAAACAAACCATGGTCATAAATATAATATCCATGAGCAATATACTTTGTAAAACCTATACATTGAATTAATAATCTTAACTGTCCAACATTATTATAATATAATAAAACAGCATTACATGGAGATTTTATTATCATATTTAGTCGCTTTTTAGCTCTTCCGTTTGATTTTATAAACCATTTAACCTCTGCTAAAGTTTGATTAGTTTTAATATATTCCATAGGAGATATATTACACTTTGTTTGTGCTTCTTTATCAAGTATATATTTCATTTCACCACAAGAACCAGTAACCCAATGACCAGGTTTATGAGTCAT
>NW_027122918.1:0-867 GCF_001865355.1 Cryptosporidium andersoni
ACAACTTTTCCAATATGTTGAGCTTTTTGTAAATATCTAAATCCATCAGATATTCCATTTTCATCATGCATATTAAATAATGAAATTGGTACAGGATAAATAGTTCCATCTTCAATATCTTCTGCAATTTTATTACATAAGTTATTGAACCAATTTGGATTCTCCTCAACTACTTTATCGAAAGCAATAGTATAATAATATATATCATCACGAATTTTACATAAATCTTCCTCTATTAATATTTCACGCTTTCCAAGTTCAATAAATTTACCACCAGATTTAAGTAATTTCATTGATAAGCTTATAAAGTCTCCAATCAAACAATTTAAGATGACATCAAAACCTGAACAATTTAATTCATTCAGAAATCTTTGTGAATCATGATAAAATTCTGTATAATCTCTTGAACTTGTAATATATTTTATACCTATTGATCTCAAATATGTAACTTTCTTCTTATTACCCACTGTTGCAATGACAGTTGCACCAATTGAATTACAATATTGAATTGCTGCTAACCCAACTCCTCCGGAAGCAGCATGAATTAACACACAATCTCCTTTTTTAACATTTGCAATATCATCAAGTGCTAGCTTTACAGTACCAAAAATTGTAGGTAAAGAAGCAGCTTCTTCAAAACTTAAAGATTGTGGTTTTTTGGTAAGGAGGATAGCAGGAGTAGTGTGGTATGTCCTTAAACATCCATTTGATAATCCAAATACATCATCACCTACTTTTAGATTATGTACTTGTGAACCAACTGAAATAACTGTTCCAGAAAAGTCACTGCCTGGATAACCAATATCTCCAGGGTATAGACCCATTACATTTAATAAATCTCGAAAATTTAAACCAACTGCACGTACT
>NW_027122809.1:0-625 GCF_001865355.1 Cryptosporidium andersoni
TTTATCTTCTTTTTCATCATTTCCTTTATTACCTTCATTTTTATCATTATTTTGATTAACTTCTCCTTTATTTGTCTAGGTATTGATTGTTCATTAGGAATAGTAAATATTGACGTTATAAATGAAGTTACCCCATAAATAGTATTTATAAAGAAATTAATAGTTATATTGATATATTTAAGTAAATTTCCATATATTGATTTATGTTGTCTATTTATTTCATGATTATTACTTATTTCTACTTTTTGTTTTGTATTATTATTTGTTATTTCATTTATTTCATTATTATTTTCTTCATAATATAATATGAGAGCATTTTCTAAATCCCAATTTGTTGACTCCAATATTTCAGATGACTTAGTAGCATTACATCCTGTTATTTCACAAAATGTAGCTATTAGGCTATCATTATTAGGTGACTCTTCTATCATATATATTATTTACACTATATATATTTTATTAAATGGTAATACAATTAATATTTCTAATATCTACCGCTAATAAAAATTAACATAAATAAAATCCCCTCTATTTTTATATTTAATTTAAAGATATTATAAATATAGATTAGATATTATAATTTTGGTATCTTGAATTTATGAATAGAAAATGCATTTTGGATATG
>NW_027122874.1:0-5466 GCF_001865355.1 Cryptosporidium andersoni
TTTTATATGAATCAAAGAAATTATATAATATCAATCCATTTTGTATAATTCTAATTAGATTGTGGCTTTTAAATATATTTTATTTGAAAGATGAAACTGGATTTATTAAACAATTAATCTATTTTCTTGAATCAGGTGGAAATATATATTTATTATATGACTGCTCTATAATGATATCTAATTATGAATTATTTAGTATAATTAATTTTGTTAATAAAGATAAATATAAAGATGATTGTATTGATATTTTATTTATTTTAAAGATATCACTATTTTTACATAAGAAGGAATATAATAAAATTAATGAAAATTGGATGGATGGATTGATTTTATCTGAGGAGGATATATTTTTAATAAAAAGTTATCTTAATATATCATTTGAGAATTCATCTCAAATTACTCAATTTATTTTAAATAAAATTGATTCTAATATATCATTTTGTTTTAATAAATTGCAATATATAATTAAAAAAATGAATTATTATTGGGTTGAAGATAATTATTTTAATATAATTATAGAAAGATTATATTTCTTAATTAATCATACTTCTTTATATATTCGTCAATATATTTTAAATATTTTAAATTATTTACCATTAAATACGATTTCAAATGAATCTCATATAAATTTAATTGGATTATATTTATTATTAATTATGAATATATCTCAGAAAAATATAAATTTCAAATATCCAAAATATATAAAAGAAATAATAAATAAAGATTTAGATTTTTCTGAGAATTCATCAAATGATCATTTTAAAATATTTGATGATTATATATTATCTTTAAAAAGGATATATAATAAGAGAATTTTAGAAATTGCTATTCTTCAGTATTTATGGTATTCAATTATTCAACTTTTATATAATAATTTGTCTAATAAAAGAATAATAGTTAAATTAGAAAATATAATAAAATTGATTCCTTCAAATTATTTAATAACATTTTTGTGGTATATTTCAATTCATAATTCTATAGATGCTATTAATATAATTCAAGACTTTAGTCATTATAAACGTTCAATAGCTTTGATTCAAAATAAACTTTTAAATATTCAGATTTTTGCTTTAAAATTACAAGACTGTGCAAGAGAAATTTTGAATCTTGATATATCAAATGATAATATGAATATATTTTTATTTGTTGCACAAAATCTTAATTTAGAATATAGAAATAAATTTATTTGTTTATTAAGTAAATATTTAAGATCTCAAAGTTTGGTGGATAAATTTTTGAATATATTTCTTAATAATATTCTCCAAAAATCAAAATATAAAGATTCAATTTCTTCTAAATATATGAAGATTATTGATATTTTAATTTTATTGTGTTCAGATTAATTATATAAAGTTGATACATATGATAATTAAATTATTAAAATAAATAATATTTTATAATTTTATGGTTAAATATATTTTTTATTATTATATTATTTAGATTTATTAAACTTAATATTTTATTAAAACAAATAAATTATTAATAATAGTTAATAACCAAATATTTAGAATCATTTATAATATTTATAGTAATATTTTAAAGTTATCTTTATATTAATCAAGTTATATAAAATAATTATCAATTTTATATTTTAATAAAAAAAATTCTTTATTATATTGTCATTTTATATTTCTTTTTTTAAATTATTAAAATTATTTGATATTTAATTATTTCAAATTTATTTCTATATTTCTTTTAATTCTATATATTAATAAATAAACTTTTTTTTTCTTAGTATTTTTATCATTAATATTTCGAAATTATAAAAGATGATTAATATATTTCAAAATTTTTGAGTTAATAAGATCTTTTAAAATTTTAATCATTATTAATATTATTATTTTATATATTCAATATTAATAGCTAGTATTTCATATTCAAATATTAAAAATTATATTAAAACTCTTAAATATCAGTATAAAAGGATTATATTGTTTGAATTATAATTGTTTTTATTATAACTAATATATAATATATTATTATAGATGCCATATTTATTAAAATTCAATTTTCTCTACAAATATTTATATATATATATATATATATATAAATTCTGAATTCTAAAAAAGATAACTTTATATTATTCTAAATATGAAATATATTGAAAGTATAAAGTATAGTCAATATTATAAATTATAAAAAGTAATAGATTTATATAATTTTAATAATAATTTATTAAATGAAAGGTCAAGTATTATAATAAATATATTAAATTATTCTGTAATATTTTTGTTTAATATTTTAGAAAATAAATCAATTGACTCACAAATAGGTGTGAAGCTCTTTATTATACCTGTGTGATTATTAATTCTTATTAAAAAAATAAAAAAAAATTCTTAATAAAGATGATTATATTTATAAAAATATTATTTATATATATATTATATTTGAATATTTCTATATTAGCTTATTATAATTCATCCTTGCTAGTTAGTGATTCAGTTAATCTTGTCCAATTCAAACCAATGGATAATTCAAATATCGTTCAAGATGAAGATTTATCTGAATATTGTACTGAATGTACTATAAGATGTAATCAAAGAAAGAAAAGGAGTAAAAAAAGGTCATGTTGGAGAAAAGTACTTCGATTTTTTAGAAGAAAAGGGAGATCTTATAAAGAACATATAAATCGTAAACAGATTCAAGTAGAAAAAAAAGTTAAACCTCCAATGAATATAAAAGGTGGTGTAAAAGTTATACCTGAAGGGTTGACAAATTCACCACTTTATTTAAAAGTGCAAGAAAAAAGTTTGAATGATGAAAATAATAATCCTATTAATCAAAAAAAAGTTTCATATACATCAATGGAATAAATTTTTTTCTAAAATTTATCTTAATAAAAAAAATTTAATTATTAGAATCAGGTTATAGTATATAAATAACAATATAATGCTTAAAATTATATAATTTGAGTAAATATAACATTTCGTATTATCACATGAATATTTATAAATTTCTTAATTATAGAAAAAAAATTTACTGTTACATTTAATTATTCTTGTTTCTTTTTTTTTTTTTTTTCTTTTTTAATACTTTTTTTTTTCTAATCTTGGGTTAAAATTTATACAATATTAATATAAAATAGCTACTTTTGCATGTATGGCGCCAATAAATGTGTGCACACAAGATTTATTTCTAGATACTACTTATAAAACTTTATTTCATCTAAAAAAAAAAGTCACATTTGAATTATTATTTTTTTTTTTTTTTTAAATAAATAAAAATTTAAAGATAACGTTAGATTAGTAGAATAATATATTATAAATAAGATATTAATGTCTAGCTCATTAGGATCTATAAATAATTTAACTGAAGAAGAAACTAAAAATCTATCTGAAGAACAAAATAGAAATACAAGTGAACAACAAAATTTAGATTGGGTTAATAAATGTTGTTGTACATGGAGAATAAAATTTGAAAATGATACGAGTAATTTAGATAATTCCAATATTAATATTAATGAACAATCAGAAAGAGTACTGGAATTTCGAAATAGTATATTAAATCAGGTAGACAATATTATATCAGGATATAGAAGACAAAGTATATTAGATTCTATATCAGAATTTGAAGATAAATTGTTAACAATTGGTATTGGAGATGATAAATATTATAATAGTAGTGATTCTGAAAATTCAGATTCAGAGGAACAATATTTGAGAGGGTATTCAGATTTTATTAAAAAACCAAACTGTATAATAGATAATAATAGAAGAGTAACATCACCAAAATATATTTCTAATAATAAAGTTGATATTAAAGAAAATAAAGAAAATGATTAAATCAATTAAAGTTAAATTTATCAAGTTACTATATTATTAATAAATTTCTTTATTAAAGATTCTTCTAATATAATATATTTATTATTTCTTAGTTAATAAATAAATAAAAATAAAAGTTATTTTGAATTTTAATTAAATATAAAGGTATCAAATCAATATTTTAGTTATCTTTTATTTCTAATATATTCAAAATAAAAACAAATTTTATGAATTCTAATATCTTGTAATATAAAAATCTTAGAAATAAACTATTTGGAATATTTAACTAAGAACTAATTAAATATCTTATCAAATATATCTAAAAGACCTAGAATATAAAGAGTTCAATTAAAATATTTAAATTATTATTTAATAAATATTTTTTTCATAAGTTCTCTTTTTGTTAGGAATATCTAAATTGTGTTTTTTATTTGTTTTAGTTTCTTTATGTTTATGTTTTTTTCCTTCAATGAATGAATTAGATTTAATATATTCATTATAACTCACATTATTAGATAAAGTTATACCACAATTTTCACACTCCTTTACTTGTAAAGATGTATCAGATACTTCTTTTAAAGATTCTGGAATTATAACAATTTTTGATGGTTCAATACCCTTAAAATTTATTGAATGTGTTGGTATATGGGGTGATAATAAGGTACCGGAACAATGATTTAATGGGCATGGATAATTTACTTTCATACAACATTTTTTTGGTCTCTCATAAACAAAATAATTAAATGGAATTTCTAAATATAAATCACTATACATAATATATTGAATAATAAATTGATGGTATATTTCAGTTTCCATTTCATTCTTTATAATTAATAAATAGTAATTAGTATTATTAAGAGGTCAAATATTTACAATATAATTAGCGGGAAATAAACAAATTATCGAGGCTAAAATAGAAAATGATTATATAAAATCCACACCATTATTATTATTAAATATTAGAAGTTAAAATTAATTTAATAGACATTAATTATAATAGATGATAGGATACTTAGGATTATTAAATATATTGTTGTTTTTGGTATATAACCTTAATGGTATAAGAACTCAAACTATACAAGAAGACACCCCATTATTTGGAATTAAAAATGTTTATACTAATAAAGTACCTTCAAAATTAAAATATAAAGGTGTCCCTTTAATAGTGCAAGAATTTAAAGTTAAATTTATTAAAGAAGTTGATCCTTATTCAAAAACAGAGACACCTTTCCAAAAAATTGTAGAGGCAAAACCAGTTCTTGAATCTTGTGAAGAAGAAAGTGATAAACTTTTATTTAAGACAAATTACATAATTGGTAATATAATAAAAAGTAAAGAGAAAATTGGAGAAATAGAATATCCTCGTAATGGTAGGAAAGATATATTATATTCTTGGTGTGATGGTATAATAAAATATATTACTAAGAGTGGAGAACATTCATTCAATGATACTCTTTTTATAATATATTGTAGTGATTCTGAAGATTTTGATTATAATATTAAATATGGAGATAATTATATTGATAGTGAAAATAATATGGGAAATGATGAATTTGAGTTAAAATTGAGATATAATAAGACAAGATTAAATAATAAAGATGAGGATAGAGATATGATAATTGAAGAAGATAATATAATAAGGTCAGAATCATGTATTTTATGTGACAATAAAGGTGGAGATTTAATTGAATCTAATATATATGAT
>NW_027122851.1:0-3345 GCF_001865355.1 Cryptosporidium andersoni
TAGTTTCTTAAAACCAATATCTGAAGATAGAAAATTTAGATTTATTAAATTAAAGAATAATATTGAATGTTTTTTAATTTCAGATAGTCAATCTCAAGAATCAGCTGCAGCTTTAAGTGTTGGGGTAGGAAGTTCTATGGACCCAAAATCAATACCTGGTTTAGCTCACTTTTTAGAACATATGTTATTTCTTGGAACAGATAAATTCCCAGTTGAAAATGAATATTTTCGTTATTTGAATGATCATGGAGGATATTCAAATGCTGAAACATATGATGATCAAACAGTATATTACTTTTCTATAGAGCCTACATATTTAGATGGTGCATTAGAACGTTTTAGTGAATTTTTTAAATCACCTAGATTTAATGAATCATGCTTAGATAGAGAATTAAATGCAGTTGATAATGAATTTGGATCACTTCTTAATTCAGATATATGGCGTATAGAACAGGTTGTAAAATATTTATCAAATTCAACTCATGTTTCTAATAAATTTATTGTTGGTAATAAAGAAACTTTAGAGATAAATCCAAAATTAATGGGAATTAATGTACGTGATGAATTAATAAGATTTTATACAAATTATTACAGTTCTAATATAATGAAGCTTGCAATTATTGGAAATGAATCTTTATCTGAACTTGAAGATATTGTAATAAAATATTTTTCAGATATTAAAGACAAAAATATAAAATTGATGGATAGAGATGAAACAAATCCATTAAATACATTAATTGGTTATTTATTAAGAATAAAATCTATTAATGTTCAAACTACATTATCAATAATATTCCCAATAACTTATCAAATACCTTTAAATGAATATGATCCATCTTATTATATAACAGAGATGTTAAATAGTAAAACAGAAGATAGTTTATTTGAATATATAAAGTTAAAAGGATGGGCTGATAGATTATCTGTTAGTTGTTCATCTTATAAATCTGGTTTTTCATATCTTTTAATTGAAACTAATTTAACAAATGAGGGTAAGGATAATTTAATTCCAATTATTAATGCAATATTTTATACTATCAAATTATTAAAAAAATCAAAATTAGATATTAATTTCTTTAAACAATTACAGCAAATTACAGATATTGATTTTAAATATTCATCACAAAAATCTGCTGTATCATTAATTCATAATATAGTATATTATTCACAATATTATCAATGTAAACCTGAAGAGATACTTAAAGTTAATTATTTATTAAAGGAAATGAAGATTAATTATATAAAGGAAATTTTGGACTTATTAGAACCAAATAATATGTTCATTATTTTAAGCCAACCCAATTTTGATACTTTGAAATATAATCAAATATTTAATAATGAAGTCATATTAAATAATACAAATGATAATGAAGGAATTCATGAAGAACAATATGAAATATTCTTAAAAGAGAAATATTTTGGGACTGAATATAATTTACAAGAGATACCTAAATGTTTTATTAATAAATTACATCATATTAATTCATCTGTAATATTAGATGGGATGGATATCAAATTGCCATCTTATAATAAATATATACCAACAGATTTTACTATATATTATCCAATAATAGAACCACAGGAATATCCTATGACTTTATTTAATTCACTTCAAGAATTTATCAAATATAATCAAATTGGTATACTTAGTAATCAAAATGAATATAATGATTTAAATGTAACGGATAAGATACCAGATATATTAGGATCTATATATTATATTCCAGCTCATAATATTTCTGTCCCGAAAAGTTTAATAAATATTAGGTTAATATTTCCTAATATTAATAATATTGGAGATATAATTTCAGATGTTCCATATGAATTTATAAATAATCTATCAAAATATAAAATTGTAATTTTATCTCAATTACTTTCATTATCACTGCAACTTTCACTAAGTTCAATATTAAGTCTATCTAATAAGGTTGGAACTACAGTACTTATCAATAGTTTATTTTCATATAATTATGATGGAACACCATATGGTATGGAAATATTTATTGATGGCTTCTCTCATAAAATTCCATTAATATTATATGAATTTGCTCACAACTTAAACAATTCTAGTGAATTTATTAAAAAATATTTTAATCATGCATACGACTTTTTAATGAAATCATTAAATAATAAAATATTGCACTCAAAGCCATATAAACAATGTTTAATGTTTAATTTTGGAATATTTACTAAGGATTATATTACACCAAATAAATTATTAGAAGAATTAACTAATATAAAATATCAAGATATTATACATTTCTCAAAGATTATTTCTAAATATAGTAAACTCGATGGTATTATTGTAGGTAATTATACTCCAAGATATTCTGTAGCTATAATTAAGAAATTCCTTGAGATAATTGGAAATGTAAATTATTTAAATCAAATTCCAGATATGAACTTTACATCTGATATTGATTTGTTAATATATAAGGAGAAACAAAATTTAGATAAATTATCTAATAATACATTATTAAATAGAAGTGGTCAAACCAAAGAAAATATGAATACAAACAAAATAACAAGTAAATCTGCAAATATACATATGGAGAACCATTTATTAAATTACAATCTATTAAATGATACAAATGTTAAGGATACATTAATTTCAACTGAGATTTCGAATAATAAATTACCAATTTTTGTAAATATGTATGAAATGTTAGATATATATTCATTACCAGGGAAATATAAAAATTTTTATTATTTTAATAAATGTACTGATCTAGAAGATTTAAACAGTGCTGTAACATTAATATTACCTATTACCTATTGTACAGTATCAAATATATCATTAGGTTTAGTTGATATTTTGTTCAGTGAAAAATTTTTCAGTGATTTACGTACAAAACAACAATTAGGTTACATTGTTAATTCTAGTCCTGGTAATTTTGGAAATATTATATTATACTATTTATTTACTGTTCAGTCATCTCAATATGATGTAAAGTATATTACAGAGAGAATTCTTGATTTCTATGAAAATAAATTTATTATTCGTAATATTGATATGGAATCTTTTGAATTGGCTAGAAAGTCAATTATATCTCAATTGAAAATACCTCCAAGATCTTTAGGAGAAATTAAATCAATATATTTATCTGGAATTGTGATGAAGAGATTCGATTTTAACTGGAAAGAAATAAGAATCAATTATTTACAGAATTTAAAATATGAGGAATTTATTGAATGGTTTAATAAAACATTTTCAAACTCTCCAAAATTATTAACAGCAGTTCAATCACAAAATATAAATAAGGAAAAATTATCTATTGAAGAAATTGAAAATTATATACCAGATGGTTTTATAAAATTAAATGATACACAAGAATTATTTAAACT
>NW_027122919.1:0-878 GCF_001865355.1 Cryptosporidium andersoni
GGAATATTTATAATAACTTTTCCAATATGTTGAGCTCTTTGCATAAATCTAAATGCTGCAATACCATCATTTTCACCTTTATAATTTCTCATATTAAATATTTTCATTGGTAATGGTTGTATTTTTTTCTCATTTGCTAAATTTCTAATACGATCTAACATACCTCTAAACCAAATAGGTTTTTCTTCCATCATTACATCAACAGCAACTTTAGTATAATTTATATCTGGCCTTATTTTAGCAATATCTTCATCACTCCATATGCCACGCTTACCTAATTCAATAAAATGACCATTTGGTTTCAATAATTCTAAAGAGGTAGGAATAAAATCTTCAATTAATGAATTGATTACAATATCTAATTTTCCAATATATTGTTCCATATCTTTAGCAAATTTGGATGAATCCCTTGAACTACTAACAACTTCAACTCCAATTGACTTTGCATATTCAATCTTTGTATCATTACCTGCAGTTCCATATACCTTTGCACCTATAACCTTACAATATTGAACAACCATTAATCCAATTCCACCAGTTACTGCATGAACTAATACATGATCTCCAGATTTAATATTTGCAATATCTTTTAAAGCTAATTCAACAGTAGTAGCAACTACTGGTAAGGCAGCAGCCTCTTCAAATGAAAATCCATCTGGTATTTTACACATAAGATTGGCATCGGTAGTAACATATGTTTTTAGGCAACCAGGGGCTACACCAAATACATAATCACCAACTTGAAGATGAGAGACACTTTCTCCAACTGCAACTACTATACCAGAGCAATCTCCTCCTGGAGGACCTGGATCTCCTGGGTATAATCCCATAACATTTAATACATCTCTAAAGTTTAATCCAATAGATCTTACACGAAT
>NW_027122807.1:0-321 GCF_001865355.1 Cryptosporidium andersoni
ATCAGAATTAAATTCTATATGAGATATTGTAGGATATATTGTACATGATCTTTCATATGAAGCTTCAGAACTAGAACCAACTAAAAATGGACAAGGTGATCCTTCATTTATATTACATAATTCTTCTTGATTTAATAATATATTATTTATATTAGTATTTATATGATTAGAATTTGAAATATTATTATTTAAATTACATATTTCAATGATAGATTTAGGTATATTATTATCAATATATTCATTATTTGTATTGTTATTTATATGATTATCTTTATCTTTATGATAATGATTATTTTTATTATCAATTTCAAAAGTTTCTAT
>NW_027122807.1:375-540 GCF_001865355.1 Cryptosporidium andersoni
AATATCATATTTTGTATCAGCGAATTCAGGACGTAATGCCTTACGTGTTTTACGTTTAGTTGATATAATAAAGTCAAGCTGTTGTATATCTTGATTCTCCATTAAAAAAACAATAACTCTTAAAATCTTTTATTTTTTTTTATTTTATATTATTTTTTTTTTTTT
>NW_027122807.1:607-792 GCF_001865355.1 Cryptosporidium andersoni
AAAAAAAAGTGATCTATAACCATACCTAAATTAAAGCTAGCTCAAATTTGCTAATATTAAAGCTTTATGATATGATATTTAATAAAAATATCTACAAATATTAAAGATAAAGTTACAAATATTAAATAAATAGTATCCAAATTTTACATTGAAAACTGTTATGTAAAAATATTAAACTTCCAAAT
>NW_027122807.1:872-2080 GCF_001865355.1 Cryptosporidium andersoni
AAAAAAAAAAAAAAAAATTTTATTTATGAAGCTTCTGGAGCACCTTCTTCTGCAGCAGCTCCCAAATCTGCAGTCCAAAGAGTTAAATTATCTCTTAATAATTGCATAATAAGTGTAGAATCCTTGTAACAATCTTCTGATAATTTATCAAGATGTTCAATTGCTGATTCAAATGCCTCCTTAGCCATATCAATAGCAGCTCTAGGTTCATTAAGAATTTCATAATGAAATACAGAAAAGTTTAATGCAAGACCTAAACGGATTGGATGAGTTGGTTCCAATTCTTTAGCAACTGAGGTAGCATCTTTGTATGCCTTTAAAGCATCCTCTGCAGCTTTTTGTTTAGCTTCTCCTGTAGAAAATTCTGAAATATAGCGATGATAATCACCTTTCATTTTAAAATAAAAAACTTTACTATCTGGAGTAGTTGCTGATGGGATAAGATGAGTATCTAACATATTTAAAATATCATTACAAATATCAGTAAGCTCAACTTCTACTTTGCTTCNNGCTTCTATAATTAGCACACATTTTACTAGCTTCTTCAGCATTTCTACTATGCTCTTTTTGTTCCACTGAAGAGATAATTCTCCATGATGATCTTCTAGAACCTACTGCATTTTTGTATGCTACACTTAATAAATTCCGTTCTTCTACAGTCAATTCCTCAGTTTCTTCACGATTACTAACAACATCTTTCATATATCTAGCCATTTCATCATAACGTTCTGCTTGTTCAGCAAGTTTTGCCATATATACATTTGATTCTCTAATATTCGTTGTTTCTGTCATTGTAATTTCGAAATATCAACTCTTAATCTTAGAATATTATATATTAACCCTTGAAAATAAATTTATTAGATTTCCAGAAGAAAAAAAAAAAGTGTTTATCTAGTTCAACCCCTATTATTTCTATTAGACATTAATATATTACACACTTTGTACAACACATATATGCGCAATATTATTACAGTAATAGATTATATAATTATCTATACAACCTATATATGTATCATTATTGGAGCCTATTATTAATTATAAACCGCAAATATACATTAAAAATTTACGCGCATGTGGGGGGGATATATTTCTAATAAAATATTATCTAGATAATATCCCTAAAATATTAAAGAATCTTACGCTATTAAAATTTTATGTTATTAAAACTTTGCACTATTAAATTAGTTATTAGTAGTAAATAATTAATA
>NW_027122873.1:0-4979 GCF_001865355.1 Cryptosporidium andersoni
AAACTACAACAAAACCAACTACTCATACTACCCAAACTACTACTAAACCAACTACCCATAGTACTGAAACAACAACAAAACCAACAACTCATACTACCCAGACTACTACAATACCAGCAACTCATAGTACCAAAGCTATAACAAATCCTACAACCCATTCAACTTCTACATCTATGGAATCCTCTACTTCTTATTCATCTAATGATATCTTATCTCAAGGTCAAATTGCAGGTATTGTTAGTGGTGCTGTTGCAGGTGGTGCTGTAGGTGGTGCTTTATTAACTGCTGGTGGCTTTTTGGCTGCAAATTCCCAAAATTCATCTAACAATCGCAGATTTCTACGTGGATCTATGATATATGCTTTATAGTGATGTAATTTGTGAACTTTTTAACAATTGTTAATTTATATTAGTTTTTTTTTCTTCTAATATGGTTTATTGTTTGGTGACTATATATTCTTATATTTATTAATAAAGTGTTGTTTTTTGTATCTTTACATTAATATTTTATGAATATAGTGATTTTTTTGTATTAAATTGTATTTTTCAATTTTTTAGTTTTTTTATTAAAATTTATATCTGAGTTTGTTTTGTCTTTGTTATTTTTATTATTATTTTCTGTAATATTGTTTTTTTTTTATTGTTATTTAATGTTATTTCACAATGATAAATATAGAATGAAATAATTTAATTTTATTAAATTATAATTTATCACGGGTAATAAGAATAATATATAGGCGGAATTCCATCAAAAATAACTTTATATTATAAAATATATCATTGAATCAATATTATATCTAAAAAAAAGTTTATAAATCTCATATTAATCAATGTATAACCTATACGATATAATCCTATTATTATTCTAATTATTAAGTAATCTGGTAGGTAGTTAAAAGTAAAAATCTCAATAGTAAACCATAGAAAAAAGTATTAATAATAGAAGTGTATACTACAATGTGAACAATTGAAAATTAATAATTAAATTCTTTATATTAATTTATTGTTGATGAAAATCTGTTCTGTTTGCACAATGCTTTATTAGATTATAATAAAATTCTAAAGTGTATTCAAAATAATATAATATAATGATTTTATCATTATTCCTATGATATTATACTTAAATAAATTATCTTTATATCTAATAATCTTCCATATAACAATAGTTGTATGGAAATAACTACACTAGAATTGGAAAAACTTCTGAAGATGTGAATAAATATACAATTTATGATAGAATTTGAATTCAGTTTGAAATAGTTCTTTTTATTTTTTAGAATTAATTCACTAACTCGAACTTTTTTAAATATTCAAAAATTTATATTATCAAAATAATCTATTTAGAAGATCACTAATACAAATATACCTTTATATTTAATTAATAATATAATGGCACATATATATCTATATTTAAGAAATAAAATAGGTTATAATAAAAGAATTATAGCCTCTCAATATAATTATTGCTGAGGTAGTAATGTAACTCACTATTCACCATACTGAAATAATTCAATCAAATATTGCAACCGGATATACAATGGTTTTACCAGATTATAGAATTTATAAAGTTATTAATATAATAAAACCTAAACATATTAGTGTAGTAGTTAGCAGACCTTATAATTTTCTAGCTATTATTATTGGATCTATTTTTACTGGTATTTCACTTGTAAAACAGTATTATTGGAATAGAAAAATCAATCGTGTAACAACCATTGTTGTCTTTATCACGGTTATATTTCAGAACAACTGCAACTAAAACAAAAGAATCTAGCTACAACAATGATAATAATAAATAATTTTATGGTCAGACTCTAAATTATTTAAATATCTCTAGTTAATTATAATTATAAAAGACTTTAATATTGGGGAATAATTTATTATTATAATTTATAATATCTATACAATATTGACTTTTTTTATTCCTACTTTTTAATATAAAGTTTGTTTTCTTTATTTCTAATGTGACATTAATCCATAAATATTGTGAATATTTTGTATTAAAATATTTTCTATTAGTTTGGCATCTCTACTTTCTTTTTTTTCCTGTCTTTTGCGGGGTTCTTTCGATACTGTCATATGTTTATACCTTTTCTATAATATTCATTATAACTTTAAATTTTTGATAAATCAATTAATAAATTGATGAAATTTTTTTTTATTGTTAATAAACTTATACCTAATGTCTGTTTGGAAATTAAGTTCAGATTAACTAATTGGCTTGTTAATATTAAAGAACTGGATACCCGTGATCTATTATTTGATATTTTAATTGATTTATATCATCATCTTAAATTTGGGGAATTTGAATATGATTTGATGTTAAGTATACTTTTAGATGTTCTTGAGTATATTTCTAATATGGAAAGCAATGATGATGAAAGCCTTTTTATTTTTGGTAGTAATATTAATAAAACAAAAGATTTTTTAGTCTTTTTTTTAAATATATTAAAATATATACCTGCAAAGTATAGTTGGAAACTTGTAATTATTCTATATAATCAAATAAATAATATTAACGATACTATTTTTGCTATTATTTCACTACTTTTTGAAAATATAATAACAGATATCTATTTAGCATATTCCTTTTCAACAGAAATATTTAAAATTAATTTTAATAATGAAAATAATGAAAATATAAATAAACAAACACATAGTTTAAATTCAATTATGATAAATGAATCTGATAATAATATTTTAAATAATAAACATAATGATGTAATATACAATAATATAACTAGTGATCATATATATTTAAAATTTTGTTTTAAATTAAATATACCATTTTATAAAGACAATGAAAAATATATAGATGGAGAAATTAATAAATTAATAAATTTAGATGATGAATATAATTTTGAGGTAGTTTTAGCATTAATTAATATTATTTTAAAAGAGAATAAAGATATTCAAAATTTAATTTTGAAATATTTAATTTTATATGAATCAAAGAAATTATATAATATCAATCCATTTTGTATAATTCTAATTAGATTGTGGCTTTTAAATATATTTTATTTGAAAGATGAAACTGGATTTATTAAACAATTAATCTATTTTCTTGAATCAGGTGGAAATATATATTTATTATATGACTGCTCTATAATGATATCTAATTATGAATTATTTAGTATAATTAATTTTGTTAATAAAGATAAATATAAAGATGATTGTATTGATATTTTATTTATTTTAAAGATATCACTATTTTTACATAAGAAGGAATATAATAAAATTAATGAAAATTGGATGGATGGATTGATTTTATCTGAGGAGGATATATTTTTAATAAAAAGTTATCTTAATATATCATTTGAGAATTCATCTCAAATTACTCAATTTATTTTAAATAAAATTGATTCTAATATATCATTTTGTTTTAATAAATTGCAATATATAATTAAAAAAATGAATTATTATTGGGTTGAAGATAATTATTTTAATATAATTATAGAAAGATTATATTTCTTAATTAATCATACTTCTTTATATATTCGTCAATATATTTTAAATATTTTAAATTATTTACCATTAAATACGATTTCAAATGAATCTCATATAAATTTAATTGGATTATATTTATTATTAATTATGAATATATCTCAGAAAAATATAAATTTCAAATATCCAAAATATATAAAAGAAATAATAAATAAAGATTTAGATTTTTCTGAGAATTCATCAAATGATCATTTTAAAATATTTGATGATTATATATTATCTTTAAAAAGGATATATAATAAGAGAATTTTAGAAATTGCTATTCTTCAGTATTTATGGTATTCAATTATTCAACTTTTATATAATAATTTGTCTAATAAAAGAATAATAGTTAAATTAGAAAATATAATAAAATTGATTCCTTCAAATTATTTAATAACATTTTTGTGGTATATTTCAATTCATAATTCTATAGATGCTATTAATATAATTCAAGACTTTAGTCATTATAAACGTTCAATAGCTTTGATTCAAAATAAACTTTTAAATATTCAGATTTTTGCTTTAAAATTACAAGACTGTGCAAGAGAAATTTTGAATCTTGATATATCAAATGATAATATGAATATATTTTTATTTGTTGCACAAAATCTTAATTTAGAATATAGAAATAAATTTATTTGTTTATTAAGTAAATATTTAAGATCTCAAAGTTTGGTGGATAAATTTTTGAATATATTTCTTAATAATATTCTCCAAAAATCAAAATATAAAGATTCAATTTCTTCTAAATATATGAAGATTATTGATATTTTAATTTTATTGTGTTCAGATTAATTATATAAAGTTGATACATATGATAATTAAATTATTAAAATAAATAATATTTTATAATTTTATGGTTAAATATATTTTTTATTATTATATTATTTAGATTTATTAAACTTAATATTTTATTAAAACAAATAAATTATTAATAATAGTTAATAACCAAATATTTAGAATCATTTATAATATTTATAGTAATATTTTAAAGTTATCTTTATATTAATCAAGTTATATAAAATAATTATCAATTTTATATTTTAATAAAAAAAATTCTTTATTATATTGTCATTTTATATTTCTTTTTTTAAATTATTAAAATTATTTGATATTTAATTATTTCAAATTTATTTCTATATTTCTTTTAATTCTATATATTAATAAATAAACTTTTTTTTTCTTAGTATTTTTATCATTAATATTTCGAAATTATAAAAGATGATTAATATATTTCAAAATTTTTGAGTTAATAAGATCTTTTAAAATTTTAATCATTATTAATATTATTATTTTATATATTCAATATTAATAGCTAGTATTTCATATTCAAATATTAAAAATTATATTAAAACTCTTAAATATCAGTATAAAAGGATTATATTGTTTGAATTATAATTGTTTTTATTATAACTAATATATAATATATTATTATAGATGCCATATTTATTAAAATTCAATTTTCTCTACAAATATTTATATATATATATATAT
>NW_027122828.1:0-174 GCF_001865355.1 Cryptosporidium andersoni
AAACTGAAAAACAAATTAAACCTCATGGATTTATAGAATCCAAATCACTTAATAAATCTATTGAACATGAAATTTCTCAAGTTAGAGATAAACAAAAATCTATAAAAGAAATGATTAATGAAACTAAAGAAAAAATTAAATCTATTGAACCAATAGAATCTAAATCATTTATTG
>NW_027122828.1:272-6046 GCF_001865355.1 Cryptosporidium andersoni
TGAACTTATGGAATCTAAATCAGTTATTGAATCTATTAAGAATGAAATTTCTCAACTTGAGAATGAACAAAAAAATACAAAGGAAATGATTAATGAAACTGAAAAACAAATTAAACCTCATGGATTTATAGAATCCAAATCACTTTTTAATTCTGATTTGCATCAAAATAAACTTGGTAGAAAAGTGTTTCGTAAACCTATGAGTCGACTAAAACAGAGTATATCAAATATAGTAAGTAACAGTCCGAAAAAAAAAAAAATAGATACTTATATTCAACCTGAAATGTCTTCATATCAGAAATATATATCTGATGAACAAATTGCTAATATAATACGTGAAGAAATTCAAAAATTAGCTGGAGAAAAAAGTTTTAGGGTTTTATCACCAAAATTGAAAAAACTAGATGGGCAACAACTTGAAATAAAAAATATGATTGGTGATTTGCAGGTTTTAAACTCCAAAAATAAAGGTGAGAGATCTCTAACTTCTGATATAATAGCAATAGAAGAAGAGGAAAACAATTTACAAAGTCTATTAAATTCGATTCATAACTCATTGAAGTTACTTTTAGCTCAAAACCCAAAACTAATAGATATTGAACTTGAAGAAATACCACCTACTAATTATGGACAAAAAGTAATTATTGAAGAAATGAGTTCTAAAAAATCAGATTCTGATATTTCAAGCATACTACCCAGCATAGATATAGTAAAAGATGGTCAAAAAAAACTAAAAATTGAAATTAATGATATAATTAAACAGTTGAAATATAGTAGTTCAAGAGAAGTTAAACCATTATCAACAGGTCATAAAATTCCCTTAAATAATTATGATGGAAATAATCAATTAGAAATACAACAATATCAAGGCCCTTTATTAGATAAAGGGGAACAAAGTATTCAAACATTTGATTCATCTCATAATGTTCAAACTTCTACAGATAAATTAATAAATGATGAAGTAGAACACCCAACAAATGACTTAAAAAGTGAGAATCTTCATGATAATAAAAATGAATTTGAATTAGAAGATAGTAAGGCACAATATTACAATGCTAATGGAGTACCTGATCAAGAAAATAATATATTAGAGTTTCATGGAAATAGTCATTCAGATTCAAGTAAAAAGTATGTTAGAGGGAATTTAAGGGGAACGAGAGAAGAAAGACTAGAGAATACTAATAATTCTAAAAGAAGAAGTTTAGGTACAATAAGAGAAATTGAGGAGGCTCAAAATGAAAGGGAGTGGATTATGAAGTTCCCTCCAAAGCTTAAATCTAGTGTAATGAGAAAGAGACCTGATTTATTTACTAGTGAAGAAATTGTAAATGCTGAAAGAGAAGCTGCAAATTATTTATAATAAATTGGCATCTCATCATAACCATTTATGATATTGATCTCTTAAAAATTTCATAGTTTATATTATAGTTATGTAAGTTTAACTTCAGTAAAGGACACGACGCTACTAGGGATCTAAAAATTATTTTTTAAGAAATTATTAAAATTATAAGGTTAGAATTTATATTTGAATTTGTTTTATTTCTAAAGCTTATATGAAAGTTCATATGAAACATAATTATATATTAATATTACTAACTTTTTTTATATATGTGGGTATTGCGGATTCTAAGTTTTCATATCAATATTTTTCACCAGATAATAAAGTACCAGATAATTCTAGTAATAAAATAGATAAAATAGGTCAATCTGGAGAAACGTCGGCTAAAATAAATAATTTTTTAGGCAATGAACCACTTGATATGAAGAAGCAAGACATATTGGATAGTAAAACAAGTTTAAATGATGAAACTTTAAAAAAAAAACCTGGTTTTTTTGAAAAATTACTTAGTATATTTGGGAAAAAATCACAACAAAAAAATATAGATGAAGATTCCTCTGATATTTTAGAAAAACCTACATATAAAAGTTTTGAAAAATCAGATATATCTGAACTATCATATTCTGGTGAAGTAAGTAGTCTTGATGCAAGTATTAAATTACCAAGTGATTTTAAAGGACTTTATGGGGAAGAAGGATCTGAATACAACGAAGTTGAGGTTTCAGAAGCTAAACAATTAAACAGTAATAATTCTAATTTACATCAATTTGAGGAATCTTTATATTCTCCAATATCACCACCAGGAGAAATTATAGACAAAAGTAAAGATAAATTATTTATAGATAAAAACAATTTACCAGAGTATGATAAATCTAAAGTTGAACATTTTAGTGAAGTAACTCAACAAAGTGATATATCTCAAGCACTTAGAATAGATCCAACTTTGCATAAAACTTTTAATTTTGAACTTGAACATAACGATGAGGATGTAATTCATGAAAATAAAGGTAAAGTCGGTGATTTAAAAAAAAGTGAAGAATCAAAAAGACAAGGGCATTTTGAACCATCAAAAATACTTGAAAAATTTAGAGATAATTTGATGTATGAAGTTTCTTATAAACCTGCAAAAACGAATTATGAAGATTACTCTGCTAATAAATCACTAGATAATTTAGAGGAATTAGATGATCATAAAATACAAGATAAAGATAAGGATATTACTTTAAGAGAGTTATTTGATGATGCATCTAATAGAGAGATGGATGCTTCTACCATTTCAAACTATGAAAATGAAGTTAAATATAAAGATGAATCTAATTTAAAGGGAATTTCAACGTTTACTTCAAAACTAGAAAATGAAGATGAACTTAAATATCAGGATGAAGATGAACTTAAATATCAAGATGAAGATGAACTTAAGTATCAAGATGAAGATGAACTTAAATATCAAGATGAAGATGAAGATGAACTTGAACTTAAATATCAAGATGAAAGTATTGAAGGTTTTCTAGGGGGATTTAAGGAAAAAATTGGAACTAATTTAGATGAATATGAAATAGCTTATACTGAAGATTTGGATGAACTTGAAAAGTCTGAGGAATTAGATAAATCACAGGATAGTGAAAATATTGATAAACTATTCTATGAACAACCGGAATTAGAAAATAATGAGATAATTCAAAAGGGATCTAATGAAACAAAATTACATTTAAATGATGATATAAATAATATAACACTTAGCGAAGAGAAAAAAATTGAAGAGGCAAGCAGGAGCCCCAAATATACTGGAACTAAAGAATCAAGTCTTATACAAAATAGATTAGCTAATTCTTCATTTACATTAAGTTCTAATGATAAATATGATGAAACTGTTGGAGAAAACACAATTATTGAGAATTCGAATATTAATCCACTAATATATAAAGAAAATTCATATCCTTATGATATATTAAAGGAAACTTCTCCTGAAGATGAAATTAATATTGAAAATTTACAACATAAGAGAGCTCTCAAATTGATTAAAGAGATTGCTGATAATATGGAATTACCTACAGAAACATATGAGGCTCAAACAAGTGAGACTCGTGGGAATAATTTGGATAATAAAATATCTGAGTCTTCATTATCAGATACGAATCAAATTATTAATGTAGATGATGAAGTGAAAAAAAGAATAGGTGAAAGTAATTCTATTGAATTAACTTCTTTAGATCCAAATAGTGATATACCAAGTGAGATATCCTATGATGAACCTTCATTATCTATTCCAATACAAATTTCTGATGATCAAAGTGAAGAAATAGAACAAACTGAATATTCGGAAAAAATTCCTAGTATGCTTGGATTATCTTCTTCACAACAGGAGGGAACTAATTTAGTTGAGTATATAGAGACACCAGAAATTTACAAACCAAGTCCTACACTGACTCCAATGTCACCAATTGGAATAGTACCCCATGAATTACCTAAATCACAAAATAATGAAGGTCAGATTTTTTTATCACAAGCACAGGATCAAGTAGAAAGAATATTACCAACAGATAATTTGGAGAATGATTATTTACAAAAATCTCCAAGTTCATTTGAATCTGTAGAACCAGTTTCTTTGCAAACACCAGAAGTAGTAGTAAAACCTATTCCAGAAAGTGTTACCAGAAAACCAATAATACGAAGTAAGGGTCTTGTCCGGGATTTAGTTGAAAAATTTGAAAAGAAGGAATTATTACCAGTCCAACAAAAGCTAACTCATGTACCAAAAAGAAAAATTGTAAAAAAAAGAAAAGAAAGTGGATTAAAATCTTTGGAAAGTGAATTTGAACCTGGTATTGATATCTCTCAAGTAAAACCCATAGATGATTTGATAGAAATATTTGAAGTTGAGTCTCCCGATATTGTATCATCCACTTTAAAATATGACTTACATAATATGAGTAATACCAATATTGAAAATCAGAAACAAGAGCTTACGCAACAATATATTGAAACTGATCCTGAAAAACTATATTCAGCTAATTCACTCACTGAGGAGGAAAGTTATAATTTGAAATCTCCATTGAGTATTAAATCTCCTGTTCAACAATATCATTCTCAAGAATTTTCAAATCGAGCTCTTGATACTCAAGAAACTCTAACTAGGGAAGGATCTTTTTCAGAAAATTCCCCATTAGATGAGATTGTAGACACAAAATATATGAATAATGAAGATATGAATATTAATTCTACATTATTCATTTCAAAAAATTTAAAATCAATAAAAAGAGTAGCAGGTGGTTTGCAATGGGCTAGTCGTCTTGGAAGATTTATATGTAGCTTAAAACATGTATTTCACTGTCACACAATAATTGATTATGGTTTATTTTATCTATTTTATTCACCTAAGAGATCTGACTTTTATGTATTTTTAGATAAGAACACGGATGAAAGTGTAATTGATGAGATTCTAGCTCTTTCGGTGAAAGAAATCGAACATTTAAATTCTATAGTTAGGAATACTATATCTAAATAGTATGTTTTCTAATTGTATTAGACAATATTATTTTTAATTTATAACATAGTGTACTCTATACCGGTAGTGGGTTGTCCATTATGTGTTCTTTATTTCAAATGCATGCATGTTTGGCGGCAAGTTTATTATATAAAGATCTGGTTGGACTTCCCTTTTTCAACATAACTCATAAAACAATTAAAGGATTTTTTGAAATAAATCTTAAGTTATTTTAGGTAACACATACAGCTTTATTATAAACTTCACTCTTTTAAAGCTTTAAAAATCCGAAGAATATGTTATGAGGATATATATTAGATGGATAATTATACTGACTATTTGTTTACTTTGTAATTTTAACAGTTCAAAAGGCTCTAATTCAATTATGCAACAATATCCTTTAAAAAAAGGTGATTTTGATGTTAGCTTGGATAATAATGGAGATAGTTTATCTTTTCTAGATATATTGAAAAGAGTCCCTTCTCAATCCTCTGAGCATGCTATACACTCCTCCCAGAGCCAAGAACAGCAAGAGTTGACTAATAAAAATAGTCATTTAACTAACCATGTGGATAGTACGCAAGTAAGAAATGAAGATGAAGAATTTCTTGCAGAACTTTCAAACCTAGAAGATAAATTCTCACTGAAGTCTTCGAGTAACAAACCTTCAACATATAAAGCTACCCTAAGTTTAGAAGATAAAACTAAAAAAACGAAGAAAAAAAGAATGAATTATAATAATATCTTTGGAATTTTAGGCAAAAAAGGAAATTTTAAACCCCAAGTCAAAGATATATTAGGTACAGAATTGGGAGGATCATTCAAAAAGGACCACATTACAGAAGGTACCTCTACAAGTAGAAATTCACTATCTTCAGGAAGTATTTTATCCTTACCTAAATTGAATATAAAAAAAAGAGATTTAAAATCTCGAGTTAATAAAGGTATATC
>NW_027122800.1:0-193 GCF_001865355.1 Cryptosporidium andersoni
ATTATATGCTTCTATGAACTATGATGAGCAAATGAAGGCATTTCAATTACCAGAGTCATCTAATGTACGCCATGTAATAATATCTACAAATGTTGCAGAGACATCAATTACCATTCCAAATATTCGATATGTAATTGATACTGGAAAAGAGAAAAGACGTGAGTATATTAACAACTCTGAATCATCATATTTT
>NW_027122800.1:320-1837 GCF_001865355.1 Cryptosporidium andersoni
TAGATTCAGTATTATTATATATGCATTCACTTGGAATTCCAAATATATATGATTTCCCATTTCCATCTCCCCCAAAAGAAGAACATATTGAAAAGTCATACAATTTATTAAATATACTTGGTGCCATTAAACAGGATAATAAATCAAAAGTAGTTAAATTAACATCACAAGGTGTAAGTTTATCATATTTTCCGTTACCACCTAGATTTGGTAAAATACTTCTGTTAGTAACTGCTCATATAAGAGTAAATTTGTCCAATTGTAATTATATTGATGATATACAAATACAAAATTTGATATATTTACTGCAATATATATGTATAGTGGTATCTTGTTTATCTATTGGAGACATACAAACTAATGAACAATTATTTAACAAAAATATTATGGAATCTCAAAATATAGATAAAAAGGAATCATTCTTAGATATACCACTCAATTATACAAATGATATTGAAAGATTATTGTGGTATTCTATTGGATACTTACAAATTTATCAAAAATTTAAAAATAAAGGTAAAATAGTTCAAATGATTAAACTGCAAGAATATTGTCAATATTATCAATTGAATAATCGTGCAATGAATGAGATGAGATTAATGTCTCGTCAAATTTTCTTAATATCAATAAATCGATATTTAATTAATATTTTAAAGTTTAATAGTGAAAATCTTTTATTTTCTATTAAAAAATCTAATTGGTTATTACCTTTTCCTAATCCTGAACATAGAAGAATTATCAGAATGTGCTATATATCTGGATTTATTGATCATATTGCTGCAAGAGATGATGCAAATAGGTTATTTAAAGATGGATACAAAATTACTAGTACTACAGTATCAGATTCAATAATATCAATTATTCATCCAATTAGTACTATTAAGAAGATGAAACCTAAATATCTTGTATACAATCAAGTTTTAATATCAACAGATTTTACTAAACAATATCTATGTGATTGTATTATGATATCTCCAGATGATATCCTTCAATCAACAACTTTGGATCATACATTGATTGATTGTTCAAATTTATTAACATTACCAAATCCTTTTTATAATCAAGAAAAGGATCAAATAATAGGATTTACTATACCAAAATATCACTTAAATGGAGTTATAATAAATCTTCCTACATCAGAAATATCATTAAATTCTAGTGGAATATTGGCATCAGAAATATTTTTAAAAGCTCTGATTGATGGTTTAGTATTTACAAAATTAGAGAAATACAAAAGTTTTATAAACTATTCATCTACTAACTTCTCAAAATTATTTAATAAACTAGTTAATTTTTTATTTAAATATAATATAGATTCAAAAGAAAGTTTAATAAATAAGTGGAAAGGTGATTGTACCTTTATTTTGGATTTATTTCTAAGTTTATATAATATAAAAGTTCATAATACATTAAGACTTGAATGGCCACCAATATAATAATTGTGTTAGAATATTATAAAATACTAATAATTACATATTGTAATATTGTAATTAAGATCTTATATATTAAGATTTTAT
>NW_027122800.1:1858-1988 GCF_001865355.1 Cryptosporidium andersoni
CATATAATTTGAAATAGATATTTTTATTTACTACAAAACAAGATATTACTAAAAAATAAAAAAATCTTAAGTATTTTGAGATTTTATTCCTATTTGTTAGATTATAGCGCTAACTTTTAAGTGCTGCTTT
>NW_027122902.1:0-768 GCF_001865355.1 Cryptosporidium andersoni
ACCCTTCATTTTTTGATTGTAAACTTCTTGAAGCAGATGTTCAAAAATATGTTTAACATTACATCTTGTTACAGCAGATGCTTCAGAAAAAAATAATCCATTCTCTTGAGCAAAATTTGCAGCTACATCAAAAGGAACTTCACGTTTTTCTGGATCTTTTTCAACTAAATCAAGTTTATTTCCTACTAACATAACAACAATATCAGGTTCAGCATTCTGTTTAAGATCTTCAAGCCACTTTGCAACATTTAAAAAAGTTGTCCTTCTCGTAATATCATATACTAATAATGCTCCAACAGAACGACGATAGTGAGCACTAGTTATAGCTCTATAACGTTCTTGTCCTGCAGTATCCCATATTTGGGCCTTTACAGTCCCTCCTATAGCTAAAGGAACTGTTCTAGTTGCAAATTCAACCCCAATAGTTGGTTGTGGAGTTTTAGGGAGTGTGTCTCTTGTATAGCGTGATAATAAATGTGTTTTACCAACTGTAGCATCTCCAACTAAAATAATTTTGTATAAATGGTCATAGTCATCANNAAGCCATTAAGCCATAAGAAGTTTTAAATAGAATATTCTGAAAATACTGCAAATCCTTATTTATATTGTATTTCACAATATAAAAACCTAATTTAGAATTATGCGCCATAAAGGCCGTATTAAGATTATGTGTAGATATTGATAAATACTAAGCTAAAAGAATTTTATTGATACAAAGAGGTTATGCATATAGAGAAACATTTGAAAATTTTATAAAAGAGAATATGA
>NW_027122792.1:0-1511 GCF_001865355.1 Cryptosporidium andersoni
ACTAGCTCAAAAAGTCCTACAACTACAAGATTTTCAGAAAGCCCTGAAGTAGCAACGAGATCTTCAAAGAGCTCTATAGCAATATCTTCAAAAATTTCGATGGTGTCTTCGAAAAGTCCTATATCAATACCTGTAAAGGATCCCGTAGTAACTTCTTCAAAAAATTCTACACTAGTAACACCTTTGAAAACCCCCCAAGCAGCTATTACAATTAATAAGTCTATAGATGCTCCCACAACTTCTAGATCTCCAGTATCTCAAAGTGTCTCAATAGGAGCATCGAGAACATCTACTACTGGCACTAAAAGAGTTTCAACTATGGGATCAAAAAGACAGTCTGTGCCTCTAGAAACTTCAAAAGTTCCAATAACAGAACGAGAAGTTGCCAAGACAATGAAAAAACAGGTCTCAACAAGCGAAAGGCTATCCACAGTCAGTAAAATAGAGAAGATTTCCACTTCTCTCAATAAGCTAGAGGTAGCTTCTGAGAAATCAACATTTAAAATTAATGAACCAGGCTCTAATAATAGTGGAGAGATACATTTGACAGAAAATTCAGATTTAGTAAAGTATACAGAAGGTAGGAATAATACAGGTATTAAAGGCATTGTTGAGGATTCAAACATTGTAGGAGATACTGAAGTACTTCAAGTTTTAGAAAAAGAATCCACAATCTCTGAAGATCCAAAAGTGTATTCTAAAGTAGTTAAAGCTACAGGAATACTACCTGCTATTCCAAAAATAGCCTCTAAGAATCAAGAAAAATCTGTAGATATTCCAATTAAGGTTACAGTTCAATCGACAGTACTTAATGAGAGTTCTATACATAATTTATCTCACGATAAAACTACTATAAATACAAAATCCTCTATTCACGAATTCCATGATATTACTGGAAATGAGCAATTAAAGAGTATATCAAGTTTAGATGAATTGTCAAATAAAGTACCAAGTAAAGAAACTAATAAAGCTTCAGAAGACCTATCTAAAGTAGCTCTAAAAGTACATAAGGATAATTCAGAGATCCCAAAGACAGCACCAATACCACCAAAAACTATACCATTGTCCCCAAAAACAAACCCACTAAAATCTAAGACAGATACAGATGTACATGAGAATAGTCCAAAGACTTCAGAAATTACACCATTATCCCCAAAAATAACCCCACTGAAACCTAAGGCAATACCAGAAGTACATGAAGATATTAAAGCGATTCCAAAGACATTACCAGTATCAAAGACTGCAACAATACCACCAAAAACTACATCATATCCAAAAATAGTTCCATTAGAATCTAAGGCAGACACAGAAATACATAAGGATAATCCAGAAATGCCAAAGACAGTACCAATACCACCAAAAACTACACCAATATCCCCTAAAACAACTCCATTAAAATCTAAGGCAGATATAGAAGTACATGAGGATAATCCAGAAATTTCAGAAACAGTACCAATACCACCAAAAACTACACCAATATCTCCTAAAACAACTCCATTAGAATCTAAGGC
>NW_027122840.1:0-21967 GCF_001865355.1 Cryptosporidium andersoni
CAAATATTGAATCTATAGCAGACGTACGTTTTTGTGAAAAGTTCCCAGATATACCTCATCAAAAGACAGTATATGTTTCTTTACCATGTGATACTTCGATAACTGATATGAATTCTAGTGATAAAACCAATACTCCAAGTGAAATTCAGACAATATTTGTATCATTACCTAGAAATAAAACGACGGCTCATGCAGGTACAAATATTAAGAGTAGTGATGAATTAATTAGTCAAGTGAAGACAATATATGAAGTAAGTCCTAGATCAGCCTCAACAGCTGATGCTAAATACAATGAGTCATATGTCCCCTTTGTTGAAACAAGAACCGTCTTTGAATCATCCCCACGGAATTTATTCAGTGCAGATGCTAAGGCAGGTGAGTCTACTTGTATTATTCAAGAAGTAAGTACATTTGAATCTATTCCTATGAAATCTACTGCTGATGCAAAGGGAGATATTTATTAATATTTCAATATAATAAAGGAGTGTAAATTTTAAGACAACTGCTATTAAAGTGATTTTGGTTATCTTTTATACTTCACAATGTCTTCACAATATTAGAATCTTAAGAATATGAAATATGTTGTACAGTATCAGGTATCGGAAGTGATTCCCTTTCTACTATCTGTTTTACAGCTGAATAAGCTTCATGATGCATCCTAGCTGGTGATTTGTTTACATGTAAATACAATAAATATAGTGCTGTATCTTCATTCACTATATTTACCGCATGTATTGTTGTATGATCTATCTTGTCTTCTTCATTAATGTTAGGCCAAATGACTGCAAAGCCTTTTTTTGGTTTTATTTTAATACCTGCATATGGAAAGTCCAGTTCACCACCACTAGAGATAGTCTCTAAAAATACACATATTGTACTTGAACGAGTTTCACCATCATGATGTTCTTTAATATATCCACCATTATCATATTTGTGTACTAATATAGGTTCTAGATTTATTATTGGTGTATCTACTAACAGTGCTAGTCGTCTTTCTATCATTTTGATTAGTGGTGTCTCCTCTGGTTGTATACAGGCAGTTAAAGACTTGCAGAATTGATCAGAGTTAGTTATCTCATTATCTTTATCAATTTCATTTATATCTGAATTACTTGTACTTTTTTTCATTGAAATTTTGGATGATTCTAAACGATCTTGAATGAAATTGATAATTTCATTGCATTCTTCTTCTGAAAGTGCATTTGGAACAATTTGTATTTTAGGATTGACTTTGCTAGCCACTATTCTTTGTAATAAAGTTGATTGGTTAATAGTTTCAGTTTCTTTTCCAGATATTGGTTCCGTTCCAATAGTAGCTCGAATTCCATGCTGTCTTAAGAGTTGGGCAGCTGCAGAAAGTTGATTGTTTACATATTGTTTTTGTTGATTCTCTACCATCGCTTGTATCTGCTGTATATTGGATGACTGAAAATTACCCAAATTTGAAGCACATTTCATATTTATACCAGGAGTTATACCTTCTGATGTTTTGTTTAATGATGAGGTAGTTAATACACTATTGAGATTTGAAAAGTTATTAACCCCCTGGTTAGTTTGAACTGTAGGAACTAGTGATGAATTCCCTAAAAATGTGGTAAGTTGGGGAGTTAAAGGTAACTCTTGGGTTCCATTTATATTCACATTTAGATTATTTAATAAACTATCAGAAGTAGTAGAGTTTGTAGGCATCTTAATGAAATTATTCTCAAATGTGTTCATATTAGCTAGGTTCTTTTCACTATTGGGCATTACTTTTAAGTCACCCTGCATCTGGGAAAGAGCTAATGCAATTCGTTGCTTTTGCATCCAATTCATGAGATCCATATCCTGTCCTTGTATTCCACAAAGATTTGGAATTGTAGTCCCCACATTTGGAATTTGGACAGGTTGTAGTACTGGTTTTTGAATATTTATCCCAGCTGTAGATAAGATATTAGGATCTAATGTTGATACTGGGGGAATATTATAATTTGTACTATTAATCCCTGGTGTTATAGTCGCTATATTTGGGTTATTCAATTGTATATTAGCCATTGCTTGTTGTATTTGACTAGCAGTTAATGTAGGTATCTGAGTAGTAGATACTGGTGCAGAAGATAGTTGAGGTAGGGAATTTACTGCAGGAAATCCAGATATACTATTCATTGTACCCGAAGTAGTTAAGTTTACATCATTAATTGGGACCATATTAATTGTACTATTTAATAATTTAGGTTTGGGTGGGGTAAGGTCTTTAAGTATATGTTTAGTTTCATCATTTACTGTTGCACAATTTTCTGACATATCTCTAACAAAAATAAAAAAAAAAAAAAGATTAAAAGTAAAATAGTTTAAATATGTCTGAAATTATATACTATCTACACACAATGACGTGGATGTACTCTTTCATGCTGCAAATCCCCTCACGGGGATTCAATGGGGGAAAAGTGTCTAATTAGGCTGTAAATTTAACATTCTCGGAAAAAAGAAATAAGTGTCACAACAAGAACAAAGAATGAAAAATAAAAAATATATAAACCTAAAGTATCATTAACTATGTCAATATTATTATATATAGGATAGGATAAAAGTGTAATAATTGATTATGAATATATCTAGTAAATACTAAAGTTCAAATAATCTATAATTAATACCTTGGTATCTAAACTTCAAAATTATATCCAATCTTAAAATTACTCCAAAGTCATTTAAATTTCAATGTACAAATTGTCTATTATCATTAGGATCTCGTTTACCATATGGATTAGATGCAGAAAATTTATGTCCTGAACTTGTATATGCTTTCTTATTTGATAAATTAAGATTAGACTTATTCTTCCTTCCAACTTTACCACCTGATTTAAGATTAAGTTCTACTTTTGGGGGAGTTGTAAATCCAAAACTCTTAGCAATTTGCTGTAGATCTAATGAATATACATTAAAAGTATCTTTTATAGAATGTGATGCATAGGAATGTAAATAAGCTCTATATGCATCTTTTGCTGAACAATGTAAATGATAATTCTTCTCTATTAGCCTTTCAAGTTGATTTTGTACATTTGCAATCTTATTTTTACTAAAAGTATATTCATTTAATGGTATATTCATTTTTTTCAGGTATTGTAGAAATTGAACTTCTTCTGGTAAAAGGAATAATAATGCTTTACCAGTACCATTAGCTCCTCTAGCTGTCCTTCCTACTCTATGGATATATTCTTTAGGATCATCAGGTGGATCATATTGAATAATCCAGTCAACATTTGGTATATCTAGACCTCTTGCAGCAACATCTGTACATAAAAGTAACCCTTCCTTAGATGAACAGAAATCATAATATGTTTGCATTCTTGATGATTGTTTCTTCTTCCCATGAATAGATGAACATGATAAATCTATATAATTAAATAATTCCTCATGAAATTTAGTTGACATACAACTACTAAAAAAAACCATTACTTTATTCTCTCTATTCTTCTTCAAAAATGTATATAACAGTAAAAATCGCTCATTTGCAGAAGCTATTACATAACCTTGTTCCAATCCAGAAACTGTAGCTGTATTATTTGAAGTCTTGCACTTTATTAAAACTGGATTTCTTAAGGATAAACGTACTAGATCAGCTACTTTTGTTGTTTGAGTTGCTGAAAATAAAGAAGTTTGTCTTTTAACAGGTAGTAGCTTTATTATCTGATTCATTTCTTCTTCAAATCCTATCTCTAAAATTCTATCTGCTTCATCAATAACTAAACTTAACAAATTTCCATATTGAAATCCTTTGGTATTTTGAAGATGGTCTAATAATCTCCCAGGTGTTGCAATTAATATATTAACTCCCTTATTAAGTTTATCAGCTTCATTACGTCTATTCGCACCTCCAATTACTAATCCATGAGTCTGAGGTAAATATTTGCATAACTCTCTACAGACTTCATATATTTGTAGGCTTAATTCTCTTGTTGGAGATATAACTATTACACCTGTTCCATTACGAGGTAGAAATTCAACATTATATAAAAGGTTAACAGCTGGTACTAAAAATGCTAATGTTTTCCCTGATCCAGTTTTAGCTGTACCAAGTACATCTTTACCTTCTAATATTCGTGGTATTGATTTTGCTTGAATTTCAGTCATTGTAGTGATATTCATATCTTTTAGAGCACGTTTTAATTGATCACATATAGCCGATTGCTCAAAAGAAACATTACTGAAGAAATCAGTAGAGTTTGCTCCCTCCATCTTATTTTACCTTAAATTTGATTAGACTCCTACCTAATATATCATAACATAATAGGGTCAAAAGGAGACCAAAACTTTTTCAATATACCGCCAAATATGTGTAACCTAAATATAAATACCACTATATTATTTTAAGGCGGTAACGTCACTTTACATGTCTATTATTTATAAAATTATATTTAAGATTCAATAAATTCATATAGAAAATTTTAAATTTAGTTAAAGCTTATGTAATACTAAAGTAATATATAATTTAAATATAAAATTTGTATTAGTGTTAAGGAAATATAAAAAAAAATAATATTACACCATTATTAATTTAGATTCCCACAGATATATAATAAGATAATTATCTTATAATTACACTATAAATTAAAACCTTTTTTTCATGTATCTATATACTTAGAAAAAAGTTATTTTATTTAAATATAAATATTTTATACTTAGCGGTATATATAGTATTTAATTATATTTTGACTAATAACAGATTAAGCTCGTCTCACGTCTTTAGTCTATTATTATAGATACCTAGTAAGCGGTCATAATAATATTTAACTAATGTTATATTAATTAAATAATAGTGACTATATACTCTATAATATATAATAAGAAGTATTATAAGGACTCTTTAAATTATTGTATATAGTCAATAAATATTTAAGATTATTAATATTTAATTTAATTAGCGGTGGCTGTTAGAAATTTTCTATTATTTACAAGGGGGAAGAAATAATAGAAAAATCCTTTAGAAAAATGACAACTAGGTAAGTAATTAATTTAATATAATTGAATTTGGCAAAGTATTAAATCTTTATATATATAATTTATAAAAATTATATTTTAATTTATAATCTCTTCTTTTAGATTTAAGAAAAATAGAAAGAAGAGAGGACACGTTTCAGCAGGTCATGGTCGTGTTGGAAAGCATAGAAAACATCCTGGTGGTCGAGGTGCTTGTGGTGGTATGACACATAAACGTAATTGGTTTGATAAATATCATCCAGGTTACTTTGGTAAAGTTGGTATGAGATATTTTCATATGAGAAAAAATCAGACATTTCGTCCAATAACAAATGTCGAAAAATTGTGGAGTTTATTATCTAGACAAACCCTTGAATATTACAAAGATAATCAGACAGGAAAAGCTCCTGTAATTGATTGTACCCAAGCAGGGATATTTAAAGTTTTGGGTGGTGGACATTTACCAAATGTTCCAGTTGTAGTAAGAGCTCGTTCATTTTCAAAAATTGCTGAGAAAAAAATTAAAGAAGCTGGTGGAATTTGTGTCTTGAGTGGATAAATTTAGTGACTAGGATATTGAGGGATTTGATGCTATTAAGGGGAGTATTTCCACTTTGTATAAGTTCAAGATGGTTTCGAACCCACTATAATTTTCTAATGTCAATTATTTTGTTAATTAATGTTAATCGTTAATTTTAAGAGAAACTTATAGTTCTCTAATCTAGACACCTTTATCCAATTAGGCAATAGATGGATTTAATGTCTCTTAGTTTAATTTAGAAATTATGTATTTGAAGTTACTCAATATTTTGCATTTAATTATAGAGATATTAGCTTTTTATTTGTTATATTAATAATTTCTTGAATTTAGAGGACTCGTTTTAGCGATATTAGAAATAGTGATCTTAATATGAGGTAAAGAGTACATTCATACAAACTTGTGTGATTATTAAAGTGATACATGCAGCTTAATCTAGTATAATTATTAATATAAAGAAGTAATAGTTAAGTTTACGACTATTATTAGATCAGTTAATAATATAATCTTCAAATTATTTAGATCTATAAAAAAAAAAAAAAAGGATATCTAGCGCCTATAACTCCTCTCCGAGAAGAAAAAATAATAGCGCTAGTTATTTTAGAGGCTTTGTAATTAAATCAAGTCTGACCAGTGTTTGAGGTGACAACTAACAGAATTCTAGAGAAATAGCAATATTACTTATAAATTTAAATCCTCCTACTTGTGTTGCAAGGTAATTTTAGAACTTGAGTATTTACTAGAATTAAGGTTGTATATTTGTTGCATTTGAGTAAGGAGGACCATGTACACTAATAGTGGAAATATTCACAATCGTCAGAAAATCCACCCTACACAACCATCTCCATTTAGAGTGGGTGGATTATCTATGCAAGCTATTCAGAGTATGGCTGGGACTTCTGAATCTTCTAGGTATTATGATACATCTGAAAAGGGGAATAATGAGAAGTTTGTTTTTGAGACAGAAAAGTCATATTTTTCACTTTTGAGATTAAAAAGAAATCATAAGAAAATTATGATTATCATTGCTATACCAGTCTTAATATTCTTTTTTATTGGTATATTTGTACTATTTTCTCGTTCTAATTCATTAACTTCATTTAAAACTAATAAAACTGAGCCTATGAAATTAAATGGGAAATCTAATAAGTCTGATATTCATATATTTGATGAAGACCATATTGGAGATTGGTCTGAATTTGAAGATGATTGGCTTGATGAACATGACTTTGTTGAAGAAGAAGTTGATGATTTAGAAGATCATGAACATGGGGATACTCATTATGCAAATGTTATGCATATAGATGATAATAATCCTGAAGATACCATAAATAAAGCTAATAGTGAAATTCATAGTACAGATGAAAATATTCAATTAGAAGAGAATGGAAATAATAATGAGAATACACAAGTAAATAAAGTAGTTTCTCCAATTAATAGAATGCCTAAGGAAGTAGAAGGAAGTATTCCTCCTTTACCATCAGTAGCTCCTATGGAGTTTGGTAATACTGAGATAATATATTTTCCTAAAATTATTCATGTAATAGGGCGTGTTGGAGACCAATATAATATAAATGGTAAATATACAGTAATGATGCATCCATATCATGAAGATAGTCCTTGGGTACATGGTGGAAGACTTATATGGTCAAAAAAGGGTAAAAGTATAAATGAAAATTATTACATATTTTATGAAAAGACTTTACATAATTGGGTATTAACAAATAAATTTGATTTACTTAATCCAGATCCAATAGCATTTTTACCAGATCATGGTGTAATGCCTGTAAAGGGTGTAGGTAGGCATGGTTGTAAACCCCAACATTATTGGTACTTTAGACAGAAACAAGAAGATGGATCATATAAACTCATTATGGATAGATCTGTTCTAGTAACTGACAATGGAATTTTATTAGATTCCATACCTGGGATAGGTAATAGACTTAGCAATAGAAGCAATACAAATAGTGAGGAAATAATCGGTTTGAAACTCCACAAGAACCAGGTACATATTGATAATTTATATGAAAAAAAACCATATGTTTATGGAGAATCTATTCCAATAGATCCATATAAAAGAAATTATGTGTAATTAATGTAAAATTAAAGATATTCCTACTCTAAGGGAAGTTTGATTAAAACTTAATACTAAATTAGATATGGGTTTTTAATATTTATGAAAGTCATTGTACGTTTACAATTTATTAAGAATAAGTTGTGCGTAGAACTTATATAAATTGAATAATAAAACTTCAAGAAGTTATGATCCTTGCTTCTTTTAAAGTAAATAATACAGATCATTGATTATCCTACTTAGTATTAAATTGAATATTCTTAAGCTTCTAGTTGGATTTTTTTTTATATATCAAATAACTACTATGTACTAATTTCCTGGAATATATAAAAATAATTATACTTGATAGAGTTAAGCATAACCTGTTTAATTCTAATTTGCAAGTTATTTGTTTCTTGATTTAATTTAGTGATATATATCAATGTAATTGAAGTTATAGTATTTAATATTAAACTACCATTATAATATGGACATTATAGTATAATATAATTAAATATATCATGTATAGAATATATTGAAAAAGTAACATATTGAAGATATTTATATCCATATATACTTACAATTTATTACATATATTACTCATCAATATTTCAAGGAAATGTCCTTAAAATAAGATCTATAAAGCGTATTGCCTGTCCACAAGTAAAGGTATCTGGGATTTTATTTGGTGTTATAATAAGGAATTCATTATTTGCGTCTATTTCAAATCCACATGCTTTCAATATATCTATTGATCCATTATATCTTGCCACTTTTGAGTGGAAAGTAGAATTATTAAGACGAATCTTCTTATACTTATCTTCTTGAGGATTATTTAACACATTTGATATGTAAGTCTTCAATAAAGTAAGACACCCAATTAGTCCGGCTCTATCTGTATCTTTGTATTCTTTTTGTAACTTATTACAATAAAACGCAACTTTTTCTTTACCTGTCTTCGGTAATACTTTTTTCTCATCTTCAGGATATGGACAGCCAAACCTTTCTTCCCATTCATGTCTTAAAAGATCTAATTGTCGATTTCTCTCCTTCTCATGTTCTACCTTCTCTTTCAAAACTTGTTGTATATGTCTAGCTCTTTCTGCTTCCTCAAGCTTTCTTTGGGCTTCTATCAATTGTTTTGCCGATGAAATTCGCCTTTTCTCCTTCTCAATCTCATCCTCTTTTTCCTTCAATCGTCTTCTTTCCCTTACCTTTCTCTGTAACTCCTGCACCTTTATTAAAACCTCTTCATCAGATAATTTAGTTTCATTTTTGTTATCTTCACTATTTGAAGTTTGTACTATTGGATCTTTCAAGTATTCACTATCTTTATTCTCTTCAATCCATGATAGTGCTTCTTCTAGTCCTGCATTTCTTGTAAAAAATATTGCTTTCTCAGCTTCAATTATCCCAAACCCCATCTCTATAAGAGTATTGCAGATGTCACTTCTTACATATTCTTTTATTTCAATACAATTCTCAACCAATGTATTATCAGATTCTTTAATATTTATTTCAGCTATACTTTTAGTGTCTATTCCAACTACATCTTTATTATCTATTTCAGCCTCACCAGCTTCATTCTTGAGCTTTCCCAAATTTACATCTTCACTTTTATCCTCATTCATCTTATTTAGTATAGTGATTTTGTGATATTTTCTATATATATCTGTTAAAGATAAAATTTAAGAGTACTTGAGTTAGATCTTAAGGGGATAAGGAGGAAGCAGAGAACTTATAGCGCCTGAATACCAAAACCGGTATTTGCATGTAAAGCCCCACCAAGGATTTCTGATGATTTAAAGAAAACCAAGTTATTTTTTGGTTTATTATAGGATAATAATTTATATAAATAGTCATATTTCCAACCAAATTAACATGTTAAACTCCTTTGCAAGCTTTAAACAATCTGATATTGACCCTAGAAAGGTATGTTTATTAGTTATACATCATTGAAATGGTAATTTTATAAAAAATAATGAGATTAAATGGAAAAATATTATTAATATTTTAGATAAAAGTAGAGAATAGATTACCTATTTGTATTAGTACTGAAGAAAATCAATCTAACTTCAGGCGTAATTCACTTAAACGATACTCGATAAATAACCAGGATCATCTAAGTAATAATTCTCTATCAATACTAGCACGGAAAGTAAGTGAAATACTTTATTTTAAAAATGAGAATAATTACTAATTTTTGGTTAAATATATAATTATTAAAAATAGTCAATAAACTTAAAGAAAGCAATAGATAGATACTCAAGTTCTAGATCATCTCATAGATTATCAGGATCAGCTTTAAACCAACTTTACACCCAATGTATTACTCTTTTAAGACAAAATAAGATAAATACTAAGAATGCTTTTGATATAAGGCTTATTGAACATTTAGGAGATATTGTTAGCTCAGAGATATCTGAAGATTTAAAACATAGAGATTTTCTAATTGATAAAAATTGTAAAGATTCAGAATCAGGTAAAGATCATCTCTATATGGAGAATTTGAATAATACATATTTAGAAGATACTGATAATATAGAGTTTGATGCATTTCAAAGAGCTGCTGTTACATTGGAAGCATCAGCAAGAATTTATGGATATAGGGTTGACTCTACATATGATAATGCATGTAGAATATTATCAGAAATAAAAAAAGGCAATATCTCATATGAAAGTGAACAAGATAAGAAAGATGAACAAGATTTAGATATAGATAAAATATGTGAGAAATATGATACACTCAAAGATTATAACAGCAAAAATAAATGTTTAGGAAGGGCAAACAAACTGTCAGACTATAAGACTATTGTCAGTAACAAAGATTTAATTACTTTGAATGGTTATGAAAGGCACAAAGTAGTTATTGAAAAGGGATACTTTGTCAAGAAGATGGAATTAGGTGCACCATGTTCATCCCTCGCTCCTTTAGGTGGTTCAAGCGACTTGGGTGTAATTTCATCTTTGCTTATGTCAAATATTGAATTGGAAAACAATCATAACTACATTGATGATTCTATTTCTCTATCATACAATATAAGTGGTTTGGACAGTACTACAAGTGACAAACGAGATAACATACAAAAACAGGAAATTATTGCTGTTGATATGGTAACTTTAACAGGTTTATTATCTGTTGATGATTGTTTTAATTTTGTTCAATCATCAAGTTCAAATTGCTATAGATTTTCAATCTGTTCAGAGGTAAAAAGTTTAGTCCATTTAATTAAGCAAATAAAGGCAGGATTAAATGATATATGCAATGATCCATTTCCTGCACACAATGCATTAATCCAAAGTAATGATACAGCTGATATACTATCTGATTTATCTGAAATAGAGCACTCTGACAATGACTTAAATAATAGTTCTTATTCAGATTTTCCAATATCTAATGGCAATAGTACTGCCATTTCAGATAATGTAGAAAAAATCTCAAAGATTATAACAAGAGATGACTCATCCCATAGTTCAATATATGAGATTCTTCAAACAGACTATAACTCTGATAATAATTATGCAGAGCAAGTTCCAAATATACGTGAGGTTTCCTGTAGTCATCAGGAGAACAATATTATTTTATTAAATTTGAAGAGTGAAGATGTACTGAATTACTTTACACAAAATTTGATGCAAATTAAAATGAATCATCTCAAAGCTCCATTATACTTGAATAATGATAATAGTATTAAGGCGATAGATATAACGTCGAAAAAGGGAACTAAAAAATCACCATTTCATCGTCCAAGACAAAAAATGTTCAAGTATATGAATATAATTGACTTTGATGGTATATCATGGATCAAGTCATTAATAAAACCCTCAAATAGCATAAAAATGAACAATACAGCAGCAAATGAAAAGTTTAGTAAAATATTCATTGACAGAAATCACACAACTTCAACTTTTATATACAACGTTCAACATCTGACTTGTCTATCAAACTTAGTTGGTAGATATATCCAACCAATACCACCACTTACATTGCAAGTGCAAAATCACTTAACAAATGACAATTCAACAAGTTTCATGATAAGTGAACAGAAAAGTTACACAGACTTTCCTATTCAACATCATATAGACAATGTAGACTTTATCGATATACATGATGACTTTATTAATATAAAACAAGATAATGGAGAAGATATAATTTCCATAGATGAAACAATAAATAATTCAAGTATTTCGTCGAGAAAAGTAATATTATCATATCCAGCACTCATAAAAACTTTGAACTATAAAACAAATAATAATTTATCCCAGGCTATAACTTTAGTGGAACCTTCTACATTCAACAAAAATACACATAATAAAATCATTAATCAAGTAATAACAGGTATAAAATCTTCTAATTATGTTAATGTTGTCAAAGTTAAATCTGCTTTGAATACTTCAATACAAGAAAAAGGAGAAGATTTAATAAATTTCCAAGATATTCTGAATACTATGGTAAGTTTTAATGAACAAATTTAGATGGGTGAATATAACTTAATAAGGAACCAAAGAAATATGTATAAAACTTCTAAAGAAGTAACAAAATAATGTAAAATGATATGTATATTCAAGTATTCTACTTTTACTTTAAATATTTAATGATATCAACCCCATCTAAATTAAATTATTTATAAATATTTCAAAATATCCTGTTTTCAGGACAAGTCATCATTGTCTATTGAAGATTCTAGTAATTTATCAGTAGCTATATGTTTTATTAGCATGCTTCATCTTTGTAATGAAAATAATTACTGCTTTCAAATTCTTGATGAATCAACAACCAATCCATGCAACAGGAAGGTCTTTGTATCACAGTTTGGATCAGTGGAGACTCATTTATAATGAATCTATTTGACTTGGCTTTTAATTTGATACTATTATCGGAAACAAGCAAAGTAGATTAACAATCATAGATTGTTAAACTGGCAATTAATGTTTACCTAGAGATATCTCATTTTAATTATGATTGAATCCTTGATGTAGAATTTGATCTTGAAGATGGCGAATATTTTACTTCTCCATCTTGATTATTAGATTCATTTAATTGACGTGGTGATAACATTGAGATATTGCGGTTTGATGTATCTTCTCTATGTGTTGGATTTGGTGAATAATTTCTTCTTCTATGTTCCACTGGAAGTGACCTAGATCGTGACCTCGATCTAGACTTTACTTTATGGTTGTCGTGATAATAGTCAGAATATGGTGAGCGATATCTCATATCGTTAGATACATATCTTCTATCATGGTCATCATAATGACGAGATCTGGTGCGTGAGGTACTTGGACTTCGTCGCGTATTTTTATCATCATAGCGTACATTAGATGGATATCTACCTCTAATTCTATAAGGAGGTGGTGGTGGAGGACTTTTATTTCTAGAGTATGGACCATTCATACCATTGTGTCTACCAGAAGACGAGTCACGTCTAGAATATATGCTCTTTGCCATCTCAACTCTAATCGGTCTTCTTCCAAAAATTGTTGAACCATCCATTTCTTGAACTGAAATTTCGGCGTCTCGAGGATTAGCATATGTTACAAATCCAAACCCAGGTGGATTTCTAGCAACCCATACAGCATCGACAACTCCAAATCTCCGAAACTCTCTTTCAAGTTCACCAGGAGTTATCCATGGATCTAACTGTCCAATAAATACTTTGGTTCTATCCTCTCTTATTTTCATTGATAATAATGGTATATATTATAGCAAAATAGAAAGTGGAATATTGAACTCGAATCTACCATCTAAATCTTGGGCGGGAAACAGGATAAAACAAAAACTTCATGGTGGTAGTGATGATGGTGGTGCAAAATTTGCCTAATAAATTTTTGGAAATCAGTTCGTGTTTTTTTTTTTTTTTTGGTCATTCTTGGATTCCTCTAAAAAATCCAAAAGTATCTAACTCTAAAAGTTATTACTTCGGGGAATTCTATATTAAGAAAGTAGAAATGTCTGCCACTTCTATGAAAAAGTTCTCCCTAGACAACATTTCATCACAAAACCAGCTAAAATCATCAATTCAAAGATCAATCAAAACTGCAATTATAACTCAATACCCATTACTGTCAGATGTCATAGATTACATATTGCCAAAAAAAGGTGCCATTGTACTTGCAAAGTGTTCAAACCACATACAATTTATTGTAGTGGATTCTGTCCCTCTCTTTTTCCAACAACGTGGTAGTCCATGGTACCCAACATTAAGACTACTTCATTTATATCCAGATATGATGCCTACGATGCAAGTAGACAAGGGTGCTATTAAATATGTTCTGAAGTAAGTGACTGAATAGTATAATTGTCTTGGGAATTCCTCAAAGGTTGCATCCAAGAGAGAGAGAGAGAGAGAAAAAAAAAAAAAAATACTCAATTGTACACTTTTGAATTTCTCTTTTTTTTATTTCATCTTACTGTATTACTATCTCTCCTTTATTTCAGAGGTTCAAACATCATGTGTCCTGGTCTAACTTCTCTAGGTGGTAAAATGGATTTAGTAAAACCAAAACAAGTGGTCAAAATCGTTGGAGAAGGAACCTCCTCTGCCTGTGCTATTGGTTATACATTGATGAGTACTGATGAAATTCAGTCTATTAATAAAGGTGTATGTATTGAAAATGTTCATTATCTGAATGATGGTCTCTGGACAAGTCCCAAGTTCTCTTAATAATAACAGCTTAAAATCCCATCGTTATATTAAATCAACGATACGATATTGATACGATGAAACATTTATATTGTCTCTTAGAAAGTTTTATTTCCTCATCCCTGCTTAGTTTTTTCTCTAAAAGTTTAAAAAGATAGACATAAGAGCCTTAATTACTTAGGTATCCTGCATCACGTTTTCACTCTCTGGATTAATCGATCCTTATCCCGCGCGTGCGGTATAAGGGAATAATTTATATTAAGATTTTCCGATATATTTCCCTTTCTTCTTCTTTGTTTTTACTACAAAAAAGTTACCGGCATTATTTATTTAGTTATCTTTACTACAGTTTCAGGTGAAAGTTATTACTGGAGAATTTAATTGCTGTAGTGACTTCCTCTTGATTTCCCCTCTTTGAGTTAGTTTCCTTTTTTTTCTTTTGAAATAGACATCTGGGGAATTAGGTTTATATACAGGGACACATATTTTATGGCTACTTTGTACTGCAATATAAAGATTTATAATGTCTCTGGAATCCCCATACTCTGTAAACTTGTCAGATATCATCCAGTATGACAATAATTATGGTGACAAATTAACTAGGCTGCTATCTTATAATGCATCTGGTCCTCCAATGTTGAGTGTTAAGGGTGTATTAAATTTGGGAGGTTTCCCAAGTGACTTTAATAATAAAGTACGAAATTTAACATTAGGAAAAGAGACAGGAGTCAATAATACTGACAAGATAACTGCATTGGATGAAGTAAATATTTCTGTAAATAGTCCTGATAAATTACATGTTGAAAACTGCATAACAGATGCTAATGAAATATTTGATAACGCTACAACTAACAAAACTGATAATCTGAATATTAGTTTTTTAGGACTAAATAAGATTGAAAAAGATAATTTTGCGAGTACTTCGTATTCTGATCAAGCTAATAAACAGGATGACATGATTCTCAAGTGGAAGCAAAGACTGTATGAGACCATGGGAATACTCGATATTGGGATGGTAAACAGTCTAATACTGAGCAATTCCCAAATTAATGAACCAATTAAATTCAGTGTATCTAAAGAGGAGGAAATGCAGAAACTTCATGATGCTGTTAATAACTGCAGAATTTCCCTCAATATTTTACCTAATGACCATATAACTATTGATGACGACTTGTCATTATCACTTTCAATGTTAAATATTGATACTGAAAAGATGGTGGAAGATTCACGTATTGAAGTCCTCAAAGACTCGCAACATTTATCAAGTAATGAGGATAAAAGTAATACCACAGAAATAACTCAAACAAATATACAGCCAATTACATTTGATCAGTTTTACAAAACGGCATCACCACAAATGAATTTTACTGCTAATGATGTCTTGAAATTTCAGCGGTCATCTACATCGATAAATTTGTCAACAGCACAATTTCTAATTGATCACTCTTCATCTCATAATCCCAGAAATTTCAACTTGCAGCATTATTCTTGTCCTACTAAGACTGTTGCTGCTTTAAGGTTATTAGCAGCTATACGGCATATTAGAGGACAGGTTAAGACACTACAACAACAATATAAAAAGCAGTCTTATAGGCTCTTTGACGTTCAACCTGTCTCTGACTAGGCGCAAGGATATAAAGATCTATATCAGGAAAAAAAGGAAAGTAAATTTAGTATAAATTTATGGACTTTATATACAATCAAGATTATGGTACTTTAGAAATATGTAAAATTGGATATAGGGCTAGCTTATTATTATATTTGAGTGAAGATAAACTAAGTGAAATTGATAAAAGATGTTTATATGGATGTAGTGATTATAAGTTCTCTGCTACATTAAAATTCTATAATTCACAATACTGTTTGAATATAAACCCACAGTATAGTAAATTTGAAAGTGACCTATCCTTTTACTTTAAATTACCAGGATATATCAAAGTAAAAGATTTAATTTCTGTTCAATATTATAGAGAAACACAATTAATGGGAGTAAATCAAAATATATTAAATAGAAATAATAATTTTACTCCATGTATAAGGATTGTATTAAGTCTTGCTCAAAATTCTACTACAAACATGAGCTTAGTTGATAATATAATTGGTGATAATTTTGAATATTTTGAATTGAATAATGTAATTACTGTTAGCCCTAATTTTGAAATTAATAAATTAAGACATATTATTAATAATGAAAAGGAATTTCAAATAAGAATATTATGTAGAGAATGTAGTCATGAGATTGCATCTTATAATAATAAATTATTCTTTATAGCTCCATTACCAACGGAAATAGTTCTAAATTATTCAGAAGCATTAACATGTGATACTTGTTGTCCTTTAACATCTATTAAAGGACAAAGTAATAAGTATGACTTTAGACCACGTCCAAATTGGATATGTATAGGACCTCAACATATATCAATTCATAAGATTAATTGTAATGAAGTATTTAAATCAATATTAGAAAGTGCAAAATCAAATCCACTTTCTGAATTATCTCTACAAATTCATATTGCAAATAAAATCCATAATCTTTATGGTTATAACACTATAAAGTATAAACTAGATATTTTATCTTGTCCATCATGTCAAAGTAATATTGGATGGTTTGATTTAAATACTATTTATATTTGGAAATATGCAATTAAATTTGATAAAGTATATAAAAATATTGAAAATTCTATAGTAAGAGAAATTATAAATATATTTAAGAATCACACATTAAATTCTTTATTAGCCTTTTATTTAGAACAAGAATGTAGAGAAAATGGTATTTCCCAAGTTTATATTATAAATAAAAGTGATAAACAAGAAATAAATGAAATATATTCACTTAAAATATTTCAAAGAGATATATTATTAATAGATTTTCCATTATTTATTGATAATATTTCATTAAATAATAATAAAGAATATTTTAATATACATAAAGCTCTAAAAGTTCAATTTTCTATTTTAGAAAATATAAATAATCATATATTTAAGAATATAATGGATTATCCTATTGATAATCTATCTATTGATAATTTAAATCTAAAAGTATCTGACATATATAAATCTATAAATATATCTAATATTAAAGAAGTATGTAAAAAGTATAATATAGTGACATTTAGTGAAAAAGAATTCATAGAATTAAAGAAGTATTTAAAGGAAAAGGAAATAGGTGATATGATTTCAATAATTGATCTATCAATATTTGATGAAGACTTAATGTAGCCTCAATTTAAGAAATATATTGACTATTTCTTTTTTCTTCTTTAATTTATTTTATTCTTTAATTATCCTATCACATTATATTAATAAAATGTATGCATTTAAATTAATATTAAATATTAAATATTATTTATTACTGTGTGTATGAAGTCATTAATTTTGTGTTCTCCCACCTGGCTACATACACACTCAATATATATAGCCAACACAAATTGAAATCTACTAATTATTTACATACATATTCTCTTTAATTATTATCCTCTAAATGTCTCATAATAAATCAGATATTCAAGAATGGTTGGATAAACAAATCGCTATGTGGAATGGTTATTCTATTCCAAAAATATCTAATCATAATAAATTTATAAAAGGATCTATTCAAAAAAAGGTAGATATGTCATCAAATACTCAATATATTAATGAAAATAATTGTATTAGTAAAAATGTACAAATCAATTCCATTTCTAATGAAGTCGACTCAAATGGACATCGTCTTAAATTTAAAGATTGGGCTGATCTTCATCAATATCTAAAAAGTTCTCTAGTGAATTGTACAAAAAAATAAAAATCTACTTGAATAATTCCAATTACTAAATTATTGATATTTCTAAATATTCAAATTAAAAGTTACTTAAATAATAAACTTATTTTTAAATATTTAAAATTTATTACTTATATTTTTATCCTGAGCCTCTGTCCAAGCTTTAGCAATAGTCCTCTTCATTTCATCATCACCTTCTTCATACATCTTCTTCATTAAATTTTGGATACCAGCCATTGGATCTGATGAATCATTTGTATTAAATGTATCTGGTGAGGTAGCTTTTTTTAAGTGATTTTCTTTAGATGATAATTGTGGCCATTTAGAAATATCTTGTTTTGTCATAGTCAACACAATCATATCAGTTTTAACTTTAAAATTACTTTGAGATTCTACAATAGAACCATTTAATTTTATTGAAAGTTTATAATATTTATTATTTAAATTAGTAATTTGTAAATCAAAACTATTATCATTAAAATTAACTTTTAAACAATCTACATTATTATGTATATTATTCATTGTAATATATACCCTTACTTTCTTATCACTTTGGTCCCAACTATATTGAGAAATTGGTATATATGCATCTAATGGAATATTAGAAGATATATTATTAATTTCGTTTATAGTTGATTTATTATTTACCATATTGGCTGTCCTCTTTTTTGTCTCAGATAATTGAATTTCCATAGCTTGTAATTGTACTTGTAAAACACTCTTTACATTGGATCTTCTACTTTTTTCTATTAGATCCTTTAATTCCTTAATATCTGCTTCTATTTCAATTACACTACTCATCTCTATATTTAATAATAAAATTTCTTTTCAATAAATTTTAATTTGACGTGAGACAAAACAAATAGGTATTTAAGCGGTGTCTCATAATCAAATTTATTAATAAAAGATTTAATATTAGGGATCAAATTGAAATTAAATTAATAATAAAAAGGGAAAATAGAAATAAATAAATTGAATTGTTATAGATAAAACTCTTTTTATCTCAATTCCTAATTACTATTTAAAATTGACAAATAATTTTTCACGATTATATCACTATCATCTGTACACTTTGTCTTATTTATTATAGTGTCTCCTAAATTTTCATTATTTTCTACTGCAGGAATACGTATTAAACCACTTTGTATATCCATTCTCCATCCATTCTTTTCAATAATCTCTATGATCTTATTAGATGATGTTGGAAGGTCTAATAGTTCTGAGAGTACTAATAAACTTATACAACTGTGTGAATTATTAACCGTATAAACTACAATATTACGTAGGAAATCCTCAAAACCCAAAATACGAGATATCTTTGTAGATAGTAATTGATTTGACTTTAAAAACTTCCACATATAAGTGAATTTACAATCAATTAACATTTCATGTAAGAATAAAATAGGTTTTATCTCTGGATTATCTTGTATAGATAATGGAATCTGATATGTACAAGATAAAAAGTCTGAACTTAATGGACTTTGTATTAATGCTTTTAATAAAATATCTTGTATTATATCTAATTTCATTTTATTAGGATATATCATATACAATCTTAGAATTGCCAAATTATTTATAATACTGTATTGTTCAAATTTAATTTGATCCCTTACACATTGTTCGAATACTTCCAGATTACACACATCATATCTTGAAGCACTATTTAATAGTACTTGCACTTCATTATTTATCGACATTACTAAAGTACTTAATAAAATCTAATTTAACTTCTCAGTATATTATTTTTATGAGATAATTAATTTCCAATAATATAAATACTTCCCATATACTTAATTTAATAGGAATTAGTTATATATATATATATATATATACTATATTATATGACAATGATTATAAGAAATTTTATTATATATATATAAAATTTCTTTTTTTCTTCAATTTAATACTTTAAAAAGTAATTTTCATCCTCTCATATATGATACTCCGGTATTAAAAATATTAATAAGTTAATACCGCTCAAATAATACTAATAATTTCCCACTATATGTATTTATATTAGAGAATAATTTCAAAGTTATCATCTACTATTAATATCCTATATTTGAAATTATTACTACTTTTTTATAATTAACTAATGGTATAATTACGGAAAAAAAGTCCAAGATAAATCATCACTAATTTAACTTTTTTATCCATTATCCAAAATGTAATATTAATGAATGCAGTAAATTACGTATAGGCGGTATTTTAGAATAAATAAGTTTCTATTCTAAGTGATAAATTATTATAGACTTGAATTACTTTCCTTTTTTAGCATTAATAATTTATTAAAAATAAGAAAGACGTTAAATAGAAATGTTAACTTTACATAATAAGGTCGATGATGCTACATATGATCTAGAAGATCAATATGATGAAGCTTTTACTAAACAAATGCGTATGGGATTTATCCGACGTGTTTATGGCTTATTATCAATCCAATTTATATTAACATGCTTAATAACCACAATTATGTTTACTAAGGGGGTTAGAGAATATATAATATATAACTACACTACTACAATATGGGTTACTTTTATATCTTCTCTCTTATCTTTGGTTATTATATTAATATGCAGATTTAGCAATACAAACTACATGCAACAATACCCAATTAATTTAGTCATTCTATTTACAATAACTTTTCTTGAGTCTTTACCCGTTGGTTGTTTATGTGTAATAATACCTGGTAGGAGTATTCTAATTGCATTGATAGCAACGACAGTTGCAGTTATTGGGATGACAATATATGCTTTACAAACAAAATATGACTATACATCTTATACCTCATTGTTACTTTATGGTTCAATTGGATTAGTTGTTGCATCCATAATAAGTTTGTTTATCCCTTATTCAAAACTATTTGAAATCTTTGTAGGTTCATTTGGTGCTATGTTTTATGCATTTGTACTATTAATGATAACACAATCAATTATTGGAAAACATGAAAATATAATATATGAAGATGATTATGTGGGTGCAGCTTTATTGTTACATTTGACTATTTTAGATATGTTCATATATATTTTGAAAATAGTCGTTAATATAACAGATATCCAAAGATAGAAATTCTTGAGGACAATTGGGAGTCAAAATATTAGAAAAGGTAGGAATAAAGATATAAGGATAGTAAGATAGGGATCAAGATGTAAAGGTGGGATAGTTGAAGTAGAAGTAGTAAAGTACTTAAGTATTGATATTGTAATTACTCGAAAATGCTTTGTGTTTATTTTTAGAGTTTATCATTACTATTAAGGAAAGTCAAGGACATGTCCACTTTTGAAGAGAAATAATATTATTAGTACATTATGTGATTACTTATTATTTCTTTTTCCTTTTTTTTCTCTTCACTCTTTCACACTGTAATTTTTTAAAGAAATCACTACTTAGTGTCTCCGCCAATGATGTATTTTTAGTTGACGTTGTGTGACGTCGTTTGTAGGACTCATTTCTAACCTTAAATTTAGTTAATAATTGGTGATTATCATTTTAAAAATGTGTAGATAATAATGGGAACAACTACATCTCAAGATTTAATGAAGGTATGTTCATTCAAACTATAATTCAGTGGATTTTGATATAAATATTACTATTAAATTTTAATAAATGTTGAATGGTTCTGAATAATATTTCAGGTAAATGGAGGATTTAGTGATGTTCCACCATGGGCTATTGTTGTAACTTCAATACTAAGTATTCTCTTAGTATGTACACTTGCTGGGTTTTTTATATTATTTTGTAGAGAAAAAGATAAAGCAAAAACTCGGGAGAGAATTGAAAGACAATTTAGAGCGGTTGAAACTAGGAAACTTGCAAGATATCTTCAACAACTTAGAGAAAGGATGGCAATGAGACAAAATTGTCATCATATGCATTCTCATCCACATATACCACATGGATATCCTGTTGGACTTCCTCCTCCTCCTCCTCCTCCTCCTCCTACTCCTACTCCTCCTCCTCCTCCTACTCCTACTCCTACTCCTACTCCTACTCTTACTCCTACTCCTACTCCTACTCCT
>NW_027122840.1:22016-22322 GCF_001865355.1 Cryptosporidium andersoni
TAATGTTCCTTTAAATCCTCATTCTATGTCTAAATTTGATAATAGGCATCATAGACAAGGTAAACAACCACAAACTAATGATGCTCCAATTGTATTTGGTATGGGAGCACCTCCCCCACAATCTTTTGGTATGCAAGGAGTTCAAAGATCTCATTTACCCTTAAATCCTCTAGTAAATACTCATGGCACAATGACTGTTCATATTCCAAGTCCAGATCTAATTCCAGAAGGTCCACCACCAATACCACCCCCAGGATTTGTTACTGTCCCAGTAATATTAAAAGATACAGTTACAGGTAGACCAAG